>NW_020185337.1:1321057-1344976 GCF_003031525.2 Neophocaena asiaeorientalis asiaeorientalis | reverse complement strand
TCCGGGAGGGCGGGCGGCGCGGGGGCCGGGCGGGGCGGGGCCGCGGCGCCCGAGTTTAGGCGGGGGCTGCCGGGATCGGAGCTCCGCCGGGATTTGAGCGCCGCATTCTCGCTCGCCTCCGCGGCGCTGCTCAGCGCGGCCGGGCTCACCTCCGCAGGGCATGTCTACGCTGCTCTCGCCGCGCGCCTAGGACTGCTAGCTTCTCCGGCGCTTCCTGCGCGCGGGGCCCCGCACCTGGTACCGAAGCCCGGCTCGCGCTGTGCTCGCGGACTGCCGCCGTCATGGGGCTGCAGCCCCTGGAGTTCAGCGACTGCTACCTCGATAGCCCGTGGTTCCGGGAGAGGATCCGCGCCCACGAAGCGGAGCTGGAGAGGACCAACAAGTTCATCAAAGAGCTCATCAAGGACGGCAAGAACCTCATCGCGGCGACCAAAAGTAAGTGGGGGCGCGGGCGGGCTGCGGCGCGGCGAGGCCGGGAGGAGCCTCTCCCTGAGGGAGACCGACCGTCTGGTGCCCGGGGCCGGCAGCCGGAGGATCTGGAGATTGATCCGGGACCCGGAGGCCCCGGGGTCGTTCCTCCGCGGCTCCCCGAGCAGCCAGGGGCGAGTCCCCTTTCCTGTCCCTGCCCTGCGCGGCGGCCGAAGCCGGGAGCCGTGCTTGCGAGCGCGCCGCCCGCCAGCCCCGCTGCTCCAACCCGGCTCCTTGGGTTCCCCGCTGGACCCTCCCCGGGGCAGGTTCTTTTACCCCCTAGACCTTATCAGTGTCTCTCCCGAAACAGACACATAAGTTTCACGGGTCTTGTCAAGTTCTTTTGAGAGATCACGAGACTGGGGATTCTTTGAAAACCTGCTGGGTGTTGAATTGTTCAGAAGGCCCTTAAGCCGTACGCTTTCCGTGTCATTTTCGGATCGCCTGCGACAGTCTCGTCCCGGGTCCCTTACTGTGCTCAACCCGAAAGTCCACCTGGCGTTGTGCTGCCTTCCGCACATTCCTTCTCTCCTCCTGCGCCGAGGACGGTTCAAAGATTGGGACTTGTGAGGCTGTGCAGACAGCCTGCCCTCTGGCCCGAGCGAGCACTGCCTGCAAAGAGGGAATTTCACCCCGGTCAAGCTTAATGCTTTCCTCCCCTCTCTTCCTCCATCTTTTAACTCGGAAGCGGCCACACAGGAGAACACAGTTAATTAGTTGATTATCTGAAGAGTCTTTCTAGGAGGGAGGGGGCCTGAAATTCGTGTTGAAACACTGAGTTGGCTGGAAATGGGGAGACATTAGCTTGAGAGAGGAGCTGCGCAGCCTGACCACACCTGTAACCCATAGCCGGTTCTGAGGAAGCCTGTGAGTGCTCCCTTTTCCCAATTAAAAAGACCTACCCATATAGCAGACTGGGAAAAATGCCCCGTGTCATCCCTCCCCCGCTTTTGCATTAAGGAAGATGAAAACATACTGAACAGACTGTCTCAGGTACCCAGCCCAGTGCCTATTTGTTGAATGAATGAGTTGAAAGAACTATGTCTTCATGGGTAGAATTCAGTGAGCCAGCTCTGTAATTTTGGAAGCATGTCCCACGGCTTCTCTGGATGTTGTCCGTGGTTTCTTTTGCCTCTGTGACCTCTTTGGTGTTGCAAAACGAGGACTGGGAATCACTTTGTTTGGGACATGTGATTGGTGGGCATATTTGGTTGGTGGCTCTCCAGTGCCTTGGCATTGGGTATGTGTGTTGGGATGGAGGGGGGGAGGGGCTGTAAATATGTAGGAGTGAGTGGAGAAAGGAGGAGGAGAGAAGGGTATGCGGTGCCTGTGTGTGTGTGTGTGGGTAGGTGGGTGGGTGTGTGTGGGTATGTGTGTGTAGTGAACATTTCCCTCTGTAGTTTGGTCTTAACTAGCGTCACTGGGTAGGGGAGTGCCCCTTCTCTCTTACTGGCTGTAGCAGCTCCCTCTGGGACATGGGGCATGAGGAGGGAGGCTTTGGTGTGGAGAGAGGTAGATGGCAAAGCCAGTTTGGCCACTGGTAGAAAGCTATTTATGTGACTGCATATTCGCTCTTCTGCCAACAGGACACATGCCCGGTGTTCCAGCAGCAGCTAGTGCATCTGGGGGGCCAGCTGTCAGCCTTCCCCTCCAGAATGTAGACTTTCTTGAGTTTACGAATTGTCTCCTTACTCCGTTTGATTCTTGTCCTTTACCATAGGAAACATAATTTATGCTCAAAATATCTTTTCTCGTTGTGTGTAATTACCTTAAATTCTTTTCCAGAGGAGGACAGAGATACAGCTTTAGCTCACATGCTTGTGGCAAGTTAGGGGGACCTGGCCTTTGCCCAGCTTGCCCTGTAGGTAAAGGTTGACGTCGAGATCCTATCAAGACTAAGAGCCCTGGACGTAAGTCAGGACGCCTGGGTGTAATTAGTCTTCACTGTTAAAGCCTGGCTACAGGACAATTGGGCAGGTCATTTTTGTGTTCAGTTTTTCTTGTCCTACTTCTTAGAGGCATCAGTAAGATTCTGCAGTGTTTGGAAATGGCGTGATTAGGTCATTTGAAATTGCAGTCTAGGTCAATCGTTGGCCTAACCAGTTGAGCTTTTCTATAACATCTGAGAAAAGCTCAAGAGGTTGAGGCAGGACCTGAAAGGAACAATCAGCTAGGTCAGACTGATTATATTTTCAGATGTTTTGCGCTTTGTTCTGCAAAAACGGCGTTTTGCGCATTTTCAGAATTGCGTGTTTAAGTGATTTCTGCTTTTAATTGCCCTGTAAGATGCCTCCTCCATGCGCTAAATACATGTTGGATTTATATAACTTTGATGTCTTGATGCTTTGGTTTTTTTTAAAATTTCTTAGTCGTTTGGGAATGCGTAATCTCTGAAAATAATGAAAACATCCCTGCTACATTTCTAAATACACAACTGACGACCATATTGTTACTTCCGTGTAGAATGTCTTGATGCTTTGAATAATCCGCAGATATTTAAAGAAGTTGGAGGTGACTTCTGTGGGACCTGAAAGTTTATTGCTGAGTTCAATTATGTAGCGATCAGCAAGTATTTAGCATCTACAGTTTGTTAAATATTGGGCTTGAGACACAAAGAGGAAAGAATGTAGAGGCCCTTGTCCTTGAGGTTATTGTCCTATAGTTGAATTCAGTTCAATCTAGGGAACATGTTTGCTGCATGCATTGTGCTAAGTTCTTGAAGAAGTGAAGGATACACAGACACACATATTAAAAGATTCAGAAGATTCAGTGGCAAGGTTTCTAACTTTGACAGAAACAAGAGTATGTTGTAGGTTAGAGTGGAAGTTTGGGAGCTCATTGGTGTTTTAAGGAAGGGATAGAACCTTGTAGAACCTTGTCAGATTGGAAACAGCTGAGAAGAAACCAGCACTGCGCCCCCCCACCCCCCCGCCACCGTGTCTGAAGAGGATGAGAAGACCAGTTTGGCTGGAATGGCGATGATTTCATTTGGGGGAGTAGAATGAGATTCATGGAAAGGTCAGTTTCAGATTGTGGAAGCCATAAAAGTGGGCTTGGAATGTGGGCTTTATCCTGTGGAGAATCACTGACATAATGGGAAAGAGATGGTTTAGAGGCTGTGTATGGTATCTGTCTGTGTGTCAGGTGATTTTTGGAGATAGCAGTGGGGCTGGGGAGGGGCTGCGGAGTGAAGAGTCCAGGACCACTGATTTATGTGGTGGATTTGGAGATCATTCACTCAGTTCAGTGGAGTCTTTGTTTAAATGGTTTTATTAGCCCTTTTTCTTTTTTCACTCCTTTCCTAGAATAATCAGTGTCTTCTTTCAGTACAGTTTAAACTTGTGTGAGCCTTTCGTAGGATGTCTATGTAGTTGCTTATGATTCGTAGGAATGCATAGTCTGTTCACCAGAAACAGCAATTATCTATATATACTTTTCTCATAAATTTTACAATGAGGTGTTCTTTTTCTTTTTTAATTTATTTAATTTATTTAAATTTTTGGCTGCGTTGAGTCTTCGTTGCTGCGCGTGGGCTTTCTCTAGTTGCAGATAGTGGGGGCTACTCTTCATTGCAGTGCTTGGGCTTCATTGCAGTGGCTTCTTTTGTTGCAGAGCACGGGCTCTAGGCACATGAGCTTCAGTAGTTGTGGCCCGTGGGCTCTAGAGCTGGCGGCTCAGTAGTTGTGGCTTAGTTGCTCTGCGGCATGTGGGATCTTCCCGGACCAGGGCTCGAACCCGTGTCCCCTGCATTGGCAGGCAGATTCTTAACTATTGCGCTACCAGGGAAGCCCCAATTAGGCATTCTTGAAAGAATATGTTCTGTTCTAGAGAAGGAGAAGGATGTTAGTGGTGGCCAGGACCAGAACTTGAGTCTTTCAAGTCTTGGTTTTGGTACTTCTTTAGGCCTTGATGTTTAATGATTTTTGCCTTGTTTTTCTCAGGACAACATAAAAGTTCCCTTTTGCTGTCTTTGTATTTATTCCAGAAACATGGTTCACGTGGTAATTCCTTTTGGAGAAATTTCCCAGGTTGCTCTTGCATGGAAACATAGGGAGATTCGGAAGACTTAAAAGAATTTCACTTTGTAAACTTCAGCCTTGGTCTCCTTATCTGTGAAATGGGACTGTTGCATATAGCCTTGAGGATTGAACCACATGTGCCAAAGTGTTTTTATTTTTGTTTTTTTGAGGTACGCGGGCCTCTCACTGTTGTGGCCTCTCCCGTTGCGGAGCACAGGCTCCGGACGCACAGGCTCAGCGGCCATGGCTCACGGGCCCAGCCGCTCCGCAGCATGTGGGGTCTTCCCGGACCGGGTCATGAACCTGTGTCCCCTGCATCGGCAGGCAGACTCTCAACCACTGCGCCACCAGGGAAGCCCCCAAAGTGTTTTTAAAACACAAGTGTGAAGCGGTGGTGTAGGCTTTATTGTTTGCCCAGCTAATATTTTTTTCTGACAATCCAAATTTTGTTCAGGTGTCTGCACTCTTTCCCAAGTGACTCATAGAAAGGTGATTAGGTATAATTCTGATTAGTCTGACTCAGTCGTTCTCGGTCCTGAGCATGGCTGACTGTTAGAATCACCTGGGGAGCTGTAAAAAACTATGTAGTTGGGATTGAGAAACACTGAACTCTAACAACTCAGCAGGGTAAACCTATTTTCTGGGCTGGTAATTGGATAGATGAGGATGTATCTCAGTTCTGACAAGTGAGACATGATAGGAAGTCTGCTGGAGACTTTGGGAAAGGTTTTCTTTTGTGTGAGAGGAGACTTGTAAAAAGGGTTCTAGACTCTTCTGTGATGTCTGATTGTGTTGCCTGGAGCTGCTCCTGCCATCTTGGGACGGTGAGTGGAGCTCAAGGTAAGGACCACTGGAGCAGAGAGGTAACTGAATCTGGGTTTTTGATGTGGTCATGGAAGCCACAGATGGTTCTGTGCCTGAAGCCTACCTCTGCATAGCTTGTTAAATGACATAAGCCAGTTTGAGTTGGGTTTTCTGCTACTTTACACCCTAATTTTGTGGGTTTTTTTTGACTGCACCACGCGGCTTGTGGGGTCTTAGTTCCCCCACCAGGGATTGAACCTGGGTCCTCGGCAGTGAAAGCGCAGAGTCCTAACCACTGGACTTCCAGGGAATTTCCAACACCCTAATTTTGATGGAGAGATATAATTGTAAATTTTGGGCTGATGTTTCGGTTAAGTGGAATTTAGAGAGGCATGGAAGTGAAATGATATTTAAATTACAAATATAATTTTACCCCAGATGGACAAGAAGACTCATCTATATTCTTTGCCCCAAAGAAATTACTGTGGACCCCCTACATTTCAGGGCATCACTTGGGGGTAAGTCTTCAACTCTCACTTGGGGTCTTACTAATGGGCTGGTCTCTAAAGCTAATGTAGATTTGCCGTGAAAAGATTTCCTATCTGGCTGGAACTGGGCTGTGGACCCAGAAGGGCTCTAAAAGCTTTCATTGCTTTACTCTCTGCAGGTGGTCCTTGTCTCCATTTAGAGTAGTTCCAATTGAGGGCCCTCCACCAGCCGACCCTGTCTGTATGGAACGTTTGCTGGGTCTGTGAGTCATCTGCTGTTGTGAGTTTTCCTGCCACATTGCCTTTTCCCTGCCCTCCCATCTACTGGGGTTCCTTTGACCACCTCCTCTTCACTCTGTTTTTGAGGCGGGGGGACCAGAAGCATTGTGGACTTCTGGAAGAGGCAGAAGGCCCAGAAGGAGGGCATTTTTGTGTTTTAACGTTTAACGTGGCTGATGAGACAGTGTAGTAGAGAAGATTAAGAGCATACTAAGGCGCTGCCTTTCATTCACGCTGGAAACCTCAGTCACGTTGCTTAGCTTTTCTGTATCTATGTTGTCCAACAGAAAATGGAGATAATGATACTGTCTGCCATGTAGGGTTGCCAGTTGGGTTGAATGAGTTCATACGTGTAAAGCATTTCAAATAGGCCCTCGAACGTGAGCAGTCATGATGTTCTAAATTGCAGGTATATGTTTTAATATGCAGGCCCTTTTCTTGCCTGAAAGAGGGATGCTCTGGCCCAGCGGCTAGCGTCTAACTTTTTAGCGCTCATTACCCCTAAGAATGTATTTGTCCAAATCATCGTGACCAGTGACCAAGAAGAAAGACAAAGTGGTCAAAGTCTGGTAAGGCTTCAAAAGTTTAAATGTAGCTCAGTGTGCTGGAAAATCTGGCAGGTAAGTGGATGAATCAAAGCTAAGTGGTATCTTGGGAAAATACGTCCCAGAATTTGTTTCTGAGTCACAAAGATCTGAAGATGATGTGGAAGGTGTCACTAAGAATGTTGGAAATCTAGCCCAGCCGTCTACAGCTGAGACTTGAACAGGCCTCTCATTCAGGGGATTGCTAAGAAAGCCAAAGGAGGAGGGGAGAGCTCTGACCAAGGAACTGGGATGACATCGTCAGAGGCTGGAACCCGCAGATATTTAAAATTGCGATGATGCCTTTAGAAGGCACTTTAGTGTTTAACTTGCAGGAGACCCTAACAACCTACCGGACAGTGCTTGTATTTGCTGTGGGAAATCTACCAGGAGAAACACAAGGCAGCCAGAGACTGCCCAAAAGAGTTGTTACGTAATCCTCCTATTTTCTGCAAAACGATACTCAGAGCCTCCTGGACAGATTCCCAAAGAAGCTGTTTTGAATTCTGACTCCAATAGCTATTTATCACCTTATGATTTTGTGTTTTTTTGGGGAGGCAAGAATTATGAAGGAGGTAAAAATATTGGGTAGTCAGCTAGGTTACCATAAGTCATGCTTAAGGTGATTTTGCTAACTGTATGTGGCAGTGAAGAGGTCAAGTGTTTACATCTGACCGTAGTTAGTAACATCTGGTGTCTTTTCTCACTTTTTAAAAGTTTGATGTTAGAAACGTAGCTATGAACACATTGCTTTATGGGATTCAGTATGGTCTTGCATTGCCTTTGATTCTACATCTTGTTTAGAGAAAACTCATTTAGTCAGGTTGACTTTCCTTCAGGATTTGTAGGAGAGTGTTAAGAAATTTGTAGATAATAATTCTGATTAGGGGTGTCTTGGATGTTTTACTAGGTTACTTTTTTAAAAAATATTTTATTTCCTTCGTGGCACAGATCAGTATTTTATTTTATTTTAAAATTTTATTTGTTTTGGCTGCATTGGTTCGCTGTTGTGGCCTCTCCCGTTGCGGAGCACAGGCTCTGGACGCGCAGGCTCAGCGGCCATGGCTCACGGGCCCAGCCGCTCCACAGCATGTGGGATCTTCCCGGCCCGGGGCACGAACCCGTGTCCCTTGCATCGGCAGGTGGACTCTCAGCCACTGCGCCACCAGGGAAGCCCTAGGTTACTTTTAATGGAATTACATTTCAGAGACAAATAGGCAATCACAAACTACAATAGAAAAATGTTATTTAAAATATATATGTTAATGATTTTAATAATAGCTAACTCTTATTTTTATTTTAAATAAATTTATTTATTTATTTACTTTTGGCTGTGTTGGTTCTTCATTGCTGTGCTCAGGCTTTCTCTAGTTGTGGAGAGTGGGGGCTACTCTTCGTTGTGGTGGGCGGGCTTCTCATCGTGGTGGCTTCTCTTATTGCGGAGCACGGGCTCTAGGCGCGCCGGCTCAGTGGTTGTGGCTCACGGGCTTAGTTGTTCTGTGGCATGTGGAATCTTCCCGGACCAGGGCTCGAACCTGTGTCCCCTGCATTGGCAGGTGGATTCTTAACTACTGCGCCACCAAGGAAGTCCCAGCTAACTTTTATTAAGCATTTACAGTTTGCTTTACTTTGTGGTAAATTCTACTATTTAATGTGAAGACTTCCTTATTGAGGTGTGTTGTTATTTACCCCATGTTACAGATTTGGAAACTGAGTTTAGAGAGGTTAGCAGCTTGTTCCAGTCACACAGTTTGTCAGTGGTGGAGCTGGAACGAAAACCCACATTTTTCTGACTGCAAAACCCTTAACCACAACAGTAAGCTGTCCCTGTAAAGAGATGTAAGTGCGTTCTTCTGTTAGGGGAAGTTACTACGATAAATCCTGGTTATCTGGCAAGTGTGTGCATTTCACAGTCTGGTTAGGAGACTCTTCTTGTTAGCTCAGCCCAAGGACCATGATTTAAAATTTAAGGCCACCTGGGATGGTTACTGTAAATAAAACTGATTATTAATTTGTGCAGTAAGTGTAGATATTCAGAGATTGGGTTGATTTAGGATGAATTACTAGATGCAGACGTCCACTCAGGAAAGGATGATTTCCTTCCTTCAGTCTCTCTCCCTGTCTCTCTCTTTTTTTTCTTTTTTAGTTCCCCAACCACAGATCAAACCCATGCCCCCTGCAGTGGAAGCATGGAGTCTTAACTGCTGGACCGCCAGGGAAGTCCCCTCTCTTCCTGTCTCTTAATCTTCATCTCTCCCCCTCTCTTAGTGTCTCTTTTACTCTCCATCCCTCATCCCACCCTTTAGAAGAGTACATTTTAATTTTGTTTTCATGATTTCGTATTAGGCTTTTTCCTCTACAGGAAATTTGAGTTGTTTTAGAATATAAACCAATACAAAGAATCTCATAATCATCTCTGTATTTGCCTCTCAGCTTAGAAATAAAAGCTTCCTGTCTGCCTCTTCCCAATGGCACCCTTTCTAATAGAGAACCTGTTCTTTTCCCCAAGAGGTGCAAGTGTCTCAAATCCGCTGTATATTATCCCCAGACATTTTAATACATCTGTACACACTTCCTGAATAATAGTATGTGTTGCATGGTTTTAGCCTTTAATGGATTCATATACTATTTGTTTTTCTGCAGTTTCTTTTCTTCCCTCAAGATACTTGTGAGATTTATCCATGTGGACACATGTAGCTCAATTTCATTGAGTTCAACCTCTTTTTCCTACAAGTGGCATTTGAAAAGACTTGGTTAATTGATGGTATGTAGATGTTATATAAAGAACTTAAGATGTTTTATGATGTACCTTATTTCCATGCATTTTTTTGGATTGTGAAACAATATATTTAGAGAATTTATTCAATATAAAAGCCTTATAATTAATTTTATAAACTTTAAAACACTAGCTTTGACAACAATCTATAGATAACGAATCCGTAAATTTTAAAGACATTTAATAAAAGTTCTGTTTGATATTTAACGTTATCAGCTTGGCATGGGTAATCAGAGCAAACGAGTTTAACTTTCAGGATTGGAAGAAATAAGTGGTCTGAGTCACAAAAAATCTTCAAGGGCCTTTTTGCCTCATTGAAATGAGATTTCCAGTGTTAGCATATAGAGAAGAAAATGATATCTTCATAAACACAGTGCTAATGAAGCGCCCTGGAAGCCGCCAGTCTAGATAGGTCAGACGAGCATGATTTTTAGGCAGGGATTGGTTGGTATTTTGTGATAGGCTTCTATGCAGACAGCCTGTTGATTTAATTACCTTAATGTAGGAACATAATTTATAGACTTGCCAAGGGGATGCTTTTGTAATGAGAAAGCCTCGACACCCTTCTCTTTAAACAAACAAGCAGGCACACTGAAAAACCCCTGACACTTTACATTCGAAGGGCAGGCATCTCTCTAAGGCCCAAGATCTGCTGGGACCGCTGCTGGATGCTAGGCCTGCCTCCCTGGTCGGACCAGAATTTCCTCCCTGTGTTTCCTGAGGAGGCTGTTAATCCTATGCCACTAGATATTTCAACGGGGAGTACGAGTTCTCCTTCTTCGTTGCCCGGTTCACCGCAGGCACTGTCTGCCCTTGGGTCCCGAGGTCCCATCATCGTCTGGTAGTGAGTCGTGATGAGGTGTGTGGCTGGAGGAAACATCAGTTTGGCTGGGAGATGTCACCTCTGGTCTGAATGCTGGATATATTTAAGACTCTCTTAAAAGAATTTTTTTTTTTTTTTAATCTCCGACTATAAAGTTAGCTGCTTCACTTATGAGGTGACCTTGGGCAAGTTACTAAAACCCTCAGTGGCTAATTTTCTGTTTCTTTGTTAGTAAAATGGAGATACTAAGAACTCTATCTCAAGGGGTAGTGGTATTTAATCCTCATGTCACTTACTAGAAGATCTTAGAACTCTCCCTGGCCCATGGTAGGTGCCGTAATTATCATCATCAACACCACCATCATCGTTGTCGGAAGAGCACTGTCCTGGCTTCCTTTGGTTGAATTTGAGTACAGCTGTGGCTTTACCCGTAGTGACAGTAGAAGTAATCTGTGCACGTGTTCTTGCCTCTCTTTGAAGCTAACCATGTTTAGAAGTGCAGGGATGGTGTAGGCCTCTCATTTATCAAACAGGAGAAACCATCTGTAGAAATCCAGCATATTACTGAAGATCTTTGCTTGAAAGTTTTGGAAACAAAGCCAAAAAAAGTACAAGGGAGCAGAGTGTCGTTGACGTGTTGTTACTTGTATTTGAGAATCTGGCAGACAGCACTTCTGTCACTGTGACAGATAGTTTTGTTTTTCTTTTGTGAAATGTAGGTCAAAGGCAGCACAGCTAAAATATTAAAGATCATGGTCTTTGAAGTTACATCTACTTACTGTGTGACCTTGGGCAACTTGCTTAACTTCTTTGTGCCTTAATTTCCTTGTCTGTGAAATGTGGATAGTAATTTTATCTCCCTGAATGTTGCTAAGATTAAATTAGTTATTTGTAAAGCACTTAAAAAAACAGCCTGATCCATAGTGAGCCCTATATGTGTTTGTTAAGTCTTGGAAAAAAATTTGTAAAAATCTGTTTACTATATAGTCTTCACTGTGATAATCTCATGTACGACAGTGGGGGAGAGGTGTCATCCCAAGTCATTGAACTCAACCTATTGTTGAGTTGCTAGAGGATTAGCAGTGAAAAGAGCCCTTTTATATATCCGTGCAGAAGTTAGAGTTCTAATGGCGAGAGAGATTAATTAAGCACTGTCATTCACACCACTGAGTGAGAATGGAGAATGGGATGCTATGGCCGTAGTTAACAGGACTAATTAGTTGAGGGGGTCAAGGACAACTTCAAGAAATTGGTAACTTCTATGGGACTTCCCTGGCGGTCCAGTGGTTAAGACTTCGGGTTTCCAGTGCAGGGGGCGCGAATTCGATCCCTGATCAGGGAGCTAAGATCCTGCGTACCGCGCGGCATGGCCAAAAAAAAAAAAAATCTGAGACCAGAAGGAAGGCAAGGAGCTTTCCGCGCTGAGGGTAAAGATGCGCCGAGCACAGTGAAATGCACGCAGGAGGCTGTGGAGACCAGAGCCAAAACGTGTGGTTGCAGGAGCCGCACAGATGGGTCCGGGCGGGAAGAGGGCGCTCTGGAGCGAGCAGGCGCAGTGTTGGGAAGCCCTGGTGAGGCCCGCCTCAGGGTCAGGGACTTCAGAATTTATTCAAAGCACAGTGGGAAGCCATGGCGACATTTTGAGCAGGGGGTTGGCATCATGTGAGTCACATTTGAGAAAGGCTTCCCAGACTGCGGTTGGGAGAATGGATTTGAGGACAGCAGGCCTGGAGGGTGGGTCCTCACTCACCCAGGCCACAGACTTTGGTGGAAGAGGCAGATTCTCCAGGAGTCGGGATTCAGAGGCTGCGGGCTTTGGTGGGTGCTTGGGTGTAGGGGCCGAGGAAGGAGGTGTCCAAGACGATTTCTGGGTTCCTGGCCTGGGCAGAGAGTGCTGGGCGCTGAGGTAGTCCAGCCAGAGGAACGGGTTTCATGGGAGTGAAGATGTGTTTTTGGTTTGGCCTGTGTGGAGGCGGAGGTGCTTCTGGGCTACCCAGTGGATGTGTTCGGGAGTTTGTTTCTTTTACGAGTGGAGTTTGTTTCTTTTACGAGTGTGTACTGCAGAACAGGGAACAGAGCTGAAGATTCTGGAGACACAGCATAGAGATAGGAAATGATACCAGGCAACTGGATAGCAAACCAGCTGGAGAGAAAATGTAGAGGAAGAGGCAGGGTGGCTTAGGGCAGATCCTGGAGAACAGAACTTTTAAGGAATGGGTAGAAGAAGAGGTTGATAAAGAGATTTGACAGCGGTAGCCATTGAGAGGGAGAGAGGGAGTGGGTGGGAAAGCCCGGAGAGGGTTTCACACGTTAAGGAGAAAGATTGTTTCAGGAAGTAGGAGGGAGCAGACAAGGTCATGCTACAGAGAATTCAGGTCCCAGGAGTCCAGATGACACTGCGTTAGCAAGACAGTGTCATTGGCACTCCTATATATAAAATAGGTTACTAATAAGTACTGTATAGCAGAGGGAACTCTACTCAGTACTCTGTAATGGCCTATATGGGAAAAGAAGAAAAAGAAAGAGTGGATATATGTATATGTATAACTGATTCACTTTGCTGTACAGCAGAAACTAACACAACATTGTAAGTCAACTGTATGCCAATAAAAATTAAAACAAAACAAAACAACAACAAAAAGTGTCATGGGTAATGAGTGGGAGATGAGTTTGTGGCACGGCAGGGATGGGAGCCTGATGGCACAGGGTGGAGAAGAGGGTGCCTGGAAAATACATGAGCCTGTGGTGCAGGCATTTCTCCCAAGCTGTTGGCTAATTGGTGAGATTTGAGCACGCCAATTTAAGTGTCCAACAGAGAGGAAGAGGTGGAGGATTCAGGGAATATTCTAGCATACACAGGGCTTCTGAATAGCATAGAAGGTGGGATTCAGATTCCAGGTGGAGCGGGGGGGACACATCTACTTCAGTAACAGAAGGGGTGGAAAGGTTGGGTGCACACCTGGGTCCATTTGTAGCTTTGTGTCAGGACATTAAGGAAAGGAGGAACCGATGGATTTATTTCGTCTGTGAGGTAGACAGCAAGGTGGTTTTCAGTAATGAATTCTGTTTTAATTTCTCCCTTACCACATTCTTTTTCCGCTTAATAAGTAATACGTGACTTGTAAAAGTTCTGTCTGTTTGAACCGGGTGGGATGGAATATAGATGTTAAAAGAGAAGAAGTGGTGAGAGGTGAGTGGGGAGAAAAAGTAGGAATAAAATGTCTGGAAAAACAGACTTGGGACTTCCGTGGTGGTCCAGCGGTTAAGACTCCACGCTTCCACTGCAGGGGGCGCAGGTTCGATCCCTGGTCGGGGGAACTAGGATCCCGCATGCTGCATGGCATGCCCCCCCGCCCCCCCGCAAAAAAAAAACAAAACCCAAAAAACAAAAAGCAGTGCTCAAGACACCAAGACATGCTTCTATTTCAGAGTTTGTTCTGCTGGCACTTCAGGTTGAATCCTTTATTCAAACAATCTTTAATCTTGGTTTTTTAAAACAATATTCAATGAAAATGGCTTTTTTTCTTTTTCACTGAGGGACACTGCTAATGTTTCGGTTTGCTCTCGGTGGAATTGTGCTGGTTCTCTTTGGATGTTTGCAGAGAAGCAGTTTCTCTTGGCAACATCAGAGAAGAGATTCCAGGACTTCAGGTTCAGAAGAGAACCTATGAGTTAAAGGCGTAGCCATTATCAGTGATCTAAACCAGAGGTCCCCAGCCTTTTTGGCACCAGGGACCGGTTTCGTGGAAGACAGTTTTTCCACGACGGGGGCGGGGATGGTTTTGGGAAGACTGAAGCACATTACACTTATTGTATACTTTCTTTCTATTATTATTATTATATTGTAATATATAATGAAATAATTATACAACTCACCATAATGCCGACAGGAGGCGGAGCTCAGGCGATATTGCGAGCGATGGGGAGCGGCTGTAAATACGATGAAGCTTCACTCGCTTGCCCGCTGCTCACTTCTTGCTGTGTGGCCCAGTTCCTAACAGGCCACAGACCAGTACTGGTCCATGGTCCAAGGGTTGGGGACCCCTGCACTAAACATATAGTATCTTTTCTTCCTCTTTTCTAGCTAACTACTTAGTTAGGTTCCAGCTAGTTTAAGAAACAATTCATGGCTGTCCTCTTCCCTCTGGCTCCGGATGCACTGGTTGTGAGCACCCGGCACCTTCAAGGACAGGAAGCATGCAGACTTTCAGGTTCTTCACTGGGCGAGATTCTAGGACTTAGCAGAGGAGTTCATAGCCTGTGTCGCTACAGCTAGAGTTGGTGGCCTGTTCTTGTGGAAAGCAATAGGACAGGGTTCAGATTAATTCTGGTTGTTTTTTTTTTTTTTTTTTTTTGACAGTTCAGATTTTGGCATAAGACATCCTGCATATCCTCATGCATTGCCTTCAGTTGCAAGTGAGAGAAACCCAACTAAAACTAGTTGAAGCAAAAAAGAGACTTTCTGGCTTGCATGAGTGAAGTCTTGGGAGTGGGGTTTCTTTGGATACACTGGCATCCAAGGGTTCAAGCGCTGTCATCAGGTCTCTCTTTTTGCATCGCTAGCGTTTCCTGCAATTGGCTTGACCCTGATGGGCACTCTTTCCACAGTGGTGATAGCTTAAGGTTACTTACATCTTTCTCATGGCTCTGGGGATTCCAGAGAACAGTGACTCCTTTTCCTTAGAGCAGTTGTTCTCAATCAGATGGTTTTGTGATGTCCTGGAGACACTTTTGGTTGTCGTAATTGGGAGGTGCTGCTGGCATCTAGTGGGTAGAGGCCAACGTTGCCAGGTGGCTGAACACCCTACAATGCACAGGACCAGACACCGCACCCCACCCCCCACCCCGCAACCTCCCAAGAACGATCTAGCTCAGAGCTAATTGCACTAAGGCTGAGAAACCCTGCCTTAGACATAGAAACACCACATAGTTTATATCAGAATACTTTGGGGGGTAAAATTACGCTGGGACCACAGGCATAAACTGGTCTTGTCCTGGGTGAACCGGAACAGGTGGCTGCCCTCTCTGAAGGCCCATCAGTCCTGGGTCACTTGTTCAGCCTGGACCCATCACTGAGTGTGGGCAGATGGGATGCCTTGGCCAGCCTGAATTGCATGCCTACCACGGGGGAGAAGCAGGTGACAAGTGATGTCTGCCTCACCGGAACGCCAAGGGTCCCAACAAGGGATGTGCAGAACATCTTGTCTAGCGTGCAAGAGAATGTGCATTTTTTTGAAGCTTCCTCTAAGTTCTTTTTTAAAAAAATTAGTTATTTGTTTTTATTGTAGTTTTACAATGTTGTGTTTGTTTCAGGTGTACGGCAAAGTGTTTCAGTTATACATATATATCTTTTTTCTTTTCTTTTTATTGGAGTACAGTTGCTTTACAATGTTGTATTTGTTTTTTTCGATTCTTTTCCCTTATAGGTTATTACAGAATATTGAGTATAGTTCCCTGTGCTATACAGTAGGTCCTTGTTGGGAACACGGATTTCGGAAAGCAGCTTTACTAGACCTGTTTTTGTCTGGGCCTAGGGGCCACGTGTGGCAAAGGACTCCGTGAGATTAGCGAGTCAAGATAAGGAAGGCTTCTCTTTTTTCCTGTTGTTCGGTTGATTCATTTTAACCAAAATAGAGAAGGAGGGGAGAGGTGAGAGGGTGGAAAGGAAGACTCTGGTCTGCGCAGCTCGTCTGGATACAACATCGAGGTTGTTGATTCACTGCAGTGCTTAGTGTCTGTGCCGTACAGTATTTAACCTCTGAGCTATGGAGTAGCTCAGACGCTTGTGATCACTGTGGAAAAAGCTGGAAGTAGTTAACGTTTATAACATCTTAACTTGTTAGAGTTCAAGAAAATGTTTTAAAAACTAAATAGTGATTTTATGGCTTAATTTAGATTTCTGACACAGTGTTCCTGTTTAATTTTGGAGAAATATTGTTAAGAAAAACTGATCCTTGTGAGTGTAATTCATCTGGCAGAGTGGATTGAGTAGTTTTACGTTCTTTTTCCTTTTAAACAAACAAAATATTTGAACAGAAATGAGAGCAGATTTTAAAAATTTCTAATTTTCTGTATTCCTGGCTTGATTTTAAGTTTGAAATCAATTGAGAAATCCTATAAGCACCTAGAAGAGCTGTCCAAATAAGTTTATTTTCTTCTGAAATTGTATGATAGTCCCTGGAAATGCTTTCCTTGTCTCTGTTTTATTGTGTATGCTGGATAGTATCAAAAGCAAGGATTCAAAAGTAGGTAAGTGACCTGTTTGGACTGTTTTCTTTTCATTCATACTGTAGGGGAATTGAGATGGTTAAATTAAATACTTATGATGTGAGCTCTGAAATCTTTTAGAATTGACTGCTAGGTCTTAATTGATATTGTCTAAAAGGCTTGCAAATTAACCTGGTAATGAGCAGTCCTATGTCCAGAAACCGGATGTATCACTTAACCACAGTTAAGTTTTTCTGTTGCTATTGCTATACGATGGTTCAGTGCCTTTTGGCAGAGTCTACAGGGTGTCTGTAGGACTGATTTATCTTGACAGTCATCGGACCAAAAAGGTTTTAAAAAGTGCTTCTTTGTCCAGAGAACAAAGAGGCAACTTTAGTAAAGACCTTCACGTTTTGTGACTTCGAAGCTTTCATTTCCAAAAGCTTTAAAGCTGAAAGTAGAGCTTTGAGTAAACACACTTCCTCAGTTTAATGTCTGCGGCGAGAGCACAGCAGAAGAGTGGAGAGGGAGTCGGGTCCATGGTGGCAGCTGGTGCATCAGTGAGCATTTGACCTTTGGAGGGCACCTTGGAGTGAAGCCTGCTAGATTGTGGCATGGTGAACCCAAACCCAGAGTTTATATTAGGAAGAAAATTTGGAATGGAGTGGAATGCATATTTAGCTCTGTGGGCTTACGTGTGTGTGTGTGTGTGTGTGTGTGTGTGTGTAATCTGATCACACTTTAGATGTAACTAAACCATGTTTATTATTTAAGAAGCATCAGTGATGGTTCCTTTAAAGTGTAAAGTCATCTCTCAACCTATTTTTTTGTGTATGTGAATATCCATTTACTTTTTTCCTTTTATTATTGAAATATAGTTGACTTATAATGTTTCAGGTATACAGCAAAGTGATTGTTATATCAGATTCTTTTCCACTATCGGTTATTACAAGATACTGAATATAGTTCCCTGTGCTACACAGTAAATCCTTGTTGTCTACCTATTTTATATATAGTAGTGTGTATCTGTTAATCTCATACTCCCAATTTATCCCACCCCCTTCCCCTTTGGTAACCATAAGTTTGTTTTTGATGTCTGTGAGTCTATTTCTATTTTGTATATAAGTTCATTTGTATCCTTTTTTTAGATTCCACATGTAAGTGATATCATATGGTATTTGTCTTTCTCTTTCTGACATACTTCACTTAGTATGATAGTCTCTAGGCCCATCCATGTTGCTGCAAATGGCATTATTTCATTCTTTCTTTATGGTTGAGTAGTATTCCATTGTATACATATACCACATCTTCTTTTTCCATTCCTCTGTTGATGGATATTTAGCTTGCTTCTCTGTCTTGGCTATTGTAAACAGTGTGTGAATATCCATTTTTCTGTCTTGGATTTGGTTAAATATAAAATATCTTCAATCTGAAACAGCAATGAGTAGATTACTATGATCTCAAATTAGAAGTGTTAGATTTTATTTTCATTTGCCTCATAATCTACTTATAAGTTTAGCTATTGGTAAACATTATCTGAGATGTACTAACACAAAGTTTAAGTTTCCTAGAAGTCATGATAATAATAGTGGTTGTCGTAGAAGTAGCAGTTAATAGGGTTTTAAAAATTTTTATTATTATTTTTTAAACCAGGTAAGGGGACAAACCTTTACATTAATTAGCATTGACTTCTCACAACCGTCCTATTTGGTAATTACTCTGACAGGACCCACCATTTTGCAGTTTAGGAACCTGGGTTTAGGTCGGTTAAGTTACTTGCCCAAAGGGCACTTGCCTGGAAAGCTGTGTGGCCTCTGCCTGTTTCACACTCTCTGAAGCCTTTAGTTTTCTAGAAGAGCATATATTATTGCCGTTGATACCGTATGTATTTCACAAGCTTTGTTTGTGGTAGTTATCTTGTGTAAAGCCGTGGGGGAGGGTGTTATGTCTGTAGAGCGTACTTTAGGAAATTTAAAAATTTTCCATGCAGGTGATAGAAACTTCCTTTAAGCTATTAACAGTCACAGGAAAGGAAGTCATCTTCAGGTGATCTGGGATAGTGGCTGTATGATCCTACTTGTATTGCACAAAATGAACAAGAGCGCTGTTGCTTGCTTTTTAGCCAAAGCAGCATTTAAAGAGTAACGTCATTGTTAACGATCCAAAGGGCTCATTGGGTTTGAATGGTGCTGACAGCTTGCCATTTTCAGCCTCCATGTCTTGTCACTGATAGGCAAAGGCCTGTAGGATTTCTCTCTTTAAAGGAAAACACTTTCCTTTGTTTTGCGGAATGGATGCTTTGCTGTCAATGTCAGTTTGGACCCTTGCTTAAATTTGCTGCTTATTTTATGTCCCCGAACTGTACTGCCGTTTAATTTTCTTCGCAAATAGCCATTCCCTTTCTCTCTAGATGTATTTTCATTCTTTCTGCTGATGATATTCTGAATCTCTTTACCGTGAAATGAATTTTCTCCTGGTTTACCCATGAGCGACTTGCTATCCAGAAGGTTAAGAATTTTGCCCAAAGTCATACGGCGAAGGCAGAGACAGTGTTAATGAAGACATTGTAGTTAGGTTTAAAATATTTCAGATTCTGTCTGATCTTGAATTTAGTAAACCTCAGTTTCCATGTAGAAAGCTGGAATTTAAGTCCTGCAGTGCTGACTCCCGTGGAGCGGGAACGAATGCCCAGGCCTCCTACTCTACAGCTGAGGAAACATGCCCCACGTGTCCGCCTAGATACCTGCTCTGTCCCGTCTGTTGGTTTCATGAAGCTCATTTGGTAGTGTTGAGCCTACATTGAAGTCATTTTTCTTATCTGTATGTTTGCAGCATTAATGAACAAGTAATGAGGAAATCCTATGTAAAGGGTGACTTTTTTTTTTCCCCCTTTGGAAACCAACTGTTTTCATGATGCTTACATCATATTCATGTTCATCAAAAATTTAGATCCGGAGGAGAGAAAATACAAGGTCGAAGATCGTTACAACATGCCAACAAGTTCTTCAAAGTAGGAGGCTTGGAATAAAGCCAATTCTGGTCCCTCTAATGGAGTCCTTATAAAAGTTCCTGGCTTGACTTTCACTATCAAGTATTTTGCACATATTAATTATGCTTATGTGTCCTTCCATTGAGATAAGTGGTACTGTTCCCAATTCTCTGATTTATAGGCGTGCATAAACTAACTTAGTCCCAAAGGAAGCTGTGATTCCATACTAAGCTTACCCCAATAATACATGCTGGTTTTTTAAAACATCTTTATTGGAGTATAATTGCTTTACAATGGTGTGTTAATTTCTGCTGTATAACAAAGTGAACCAGCTATACGTATACATATATCCCCATGTCTCTTCCCTCCCTCCCACCCTCCCTATCCCACCACTCTAGGTGGTCACAAAGCACCGAGCTGATCTCCCTGTGCTATGCGGCTGCTTCCCACTAGCTATCTGTTTTACGTTTGGTAGTGTATATATGTCCATGCCACTCTCTCTCTTCGTTCCAGCTTACCCTTCCCACTCCCCGTGTGCTCAAGTCCATTCTCTGTGTCTGCGTCTTTATTCCTGTCCTGCCCCTAGGTTCATCAGAACCATTTTTTTTTTTTTTAGATTCCATGTATATGTGTTAGCATACAGTATTTGCAGCACTATTTACAATAGCCAGGACAACCTAAGTGTCCATCGACAGGTGAATGGATAAAGAAGATGTGGCACATATATACGATGGAATATTACTCAGCCATAAAATGAAACGAAATTGAGTTATTTGTAGTGAGGTGGATGGACCTAGAGTCTGTCAAACAGAGTGAAGTCAGAAAGAGAAAAACAAATACATGCTGTTTTTAATCTGAGATTCATAAGGCCGTTTGAAGCAAATCCTCAGCCCTCAACCGTTTAATCATTGCCATGAGTAAGAGCGCTTCCTCCTGACACCTCCTTTGAAGGTGAAGTAGAGAAATTAATGAGTTGGATAGAGATGATGTGACATTGTTTTGTGGTTGGGACATCCATTCGTCTGCTACGACTGGTCCTAATAAAGCCTGAACATTCCTAAAAATGTCCTGCCCCTCACCTTGCTCCTGTTCCGCATTTCAGTAGACGCTCAGCCCCTTGAGGGCGTTGTCTGATTTGGGTCCCCAACTAGTGCCAAGGACTGTGCCTGGCTCTCAGGTTTTGGATTCATACTTGCTGTATAGATTCCTGTCTGGCTCCTGGCATGTTGGAAGCCCTGGAAGTGCAGAGGTTGGATGATACCAGTAGAGAAGCAGATGAGATTGTGAGAATCCAGGGCCTCTGATGGCTGCCCTGTCTCCGAGCTGCTGATGGAAGGCGGGAAGGGCCTTTTGTAACTTTGGACTACCGTCTCCCATCTCAGCTCCTCCGCAGATTCCCGCCAGGATGCTTTACATCTGATGAACACAGTCAGAATCAGACCTCTCGGGAGGTGAAAGTGGCTGGAGTCTGGTTAGAAGGTTGTTTTGGCCTGAGTTGAGTTGATAAAATTTTCAAAGCATGAAGAGAGGCCTGGGAGGAGTTAGGGTACATTTGGGACAGCATTCAAATTCTGTTCAGGGTCCCAGACTGCCTCCACATGGAAAGAAAAGCTCAGGAGTGGTTAGTAGTTTATTTCTTTTGGCTGACTTTCTATTGTCCTTCCTTAATGACTGTTTATATTTAATATGCTGCAAGTTGTATATAAGTTTCTGTTTAGTCTGTCTCTGTATAGAGATAAATAGCGTGGGTGAATTTTCGCTGTTGTACATGAGTAAAGAAGGGTGTTAATGTTTCATTTGTTTCACATCAAGCAAAATAACAGGACAAAGACACGTAAAAATAGCGATGTGGCTACACAGTCAAGTTGTACTTCTTTTATTAGATTTAATGGAACGAGGTCCCTGAAGGAATGTTAAAATCTGTTCAGAATAATAACTTCCAAACGTTCCCAAGCAGTAACGATAAAATACGAGGAATCGTATTATTGATGCAAAACCAGAGCTGTGATATTAGAAGTCCTTGTTATCTTAAGAAGAACAAAATGTCATGTTTTTCCTTATTAAAAATTTTTTCTTACATAACCAGCTCTGTGATAAACTCAGTCTGGACGTTCTGTGTTCATGGCGTCACTTCTCATTTTATTTCTCCTAGAAAACTGTGAGGCATTCCATCCATTGGATGCTTTGTACTCGGGAAGGGACCTCGGCCATAGGAAGGGACCCCAGTACTGTGTTATCAAAAAGAGAGAGGGCTCTTTTTGAAGACAGTGACATCACTGACCTTTTCTTTGGCAAGCTGCTGATAAAATAGTGTAGGGAGTAGCTAGCTCTCTTTTTGCTCTTGTAGACACAGTAAACAGAGACTGGCCTCTTTGGCTTTTCTTACCCTTATTATAGTGCAGGTGATACTTTTCTCTGTCTCCTTTAGAAGCTAGACTATCACTAAAGAAGGTAGGTGTGTGGGTGTGTATGTAGTACATGGTGAGTCAGCCTCTGTGGCTGTTGGCTGTGTATTTTGTCCTTGGTTTATATTATGTTTTTTTTTAGCTTAATCTAGATTTAAAATTTTCTTTTTACATTGAAGTATAATTGACTTACAATATTGTGTTAGTTTCAGGTGTACAGCAAAGTGATCCAGTTATACATACATATCTATCTAGTTTTTTCAGATACTTTTCCCTTATAGGTTATTACAAGATACCAAGTATAGTTCCCCATGCCATACAATAGGCCCTTTATCCCATTATGTCTTGAGGAGCAGTGTGTCAGTAACAACTGGCTGCATGTTACAGAAAAGCCAGTTGACAGATGTTGACCTTGTTGGTTGGTTGATTTTTTTTTTTTTTCCCCTCCCATAATAAGTCAATAGTTGGTGGTTGCTGGCTGGTTTTCAAGGCTGAGGAGTCTACAGGTTTTGTAGCCTTTTACTCATGGTTTGCAAGATGGCCTAGCCATGACACCCCCTTTCTAGGGGACAAGAAAGAGGAAAAAGAACAAAGGGGGGAAAGTCTGTATCAAAGGCTTTCCCAGGAATCTCCTATCAGCTCCCGCTCATAGATCATCGGCTGCAGCATTCACGTGGTTTCCCCGTGCTGCAAGGAAGTCTGGGAAGGAGTTGTTTGTAGTCCAGCCTTTGTTGCAGAGAAAGGCAAAGGAAGAGAAGATTGGAATGGCTGTTGAATGAGACAGTTTCTGCATCTGCCAGAAGCAGGTCCAAATTCTAGTGCTGAGGATCTTCATAGTGCTTCTCCATTTAACGTCACTTAATCAACAGGTCGTCACAGAGCACTGTTGATGTGAGCTGTATAGTTATTGGTCTTAGTGAGCCAGAGAGAGATGCTAATGGATAATGTGTTGTTTTATTAGGATTTACAGTCTAGTTGTAGAAATATAAAACACATGAAAGAAATGGTTCTGGGAAATTAAGTGCTATGTTTTCTCACCAGATGGTAAGAAGAGGGACCTTGATGGATACCTGGTGTAGTTAAAAGGGCTCCATGGAGCAGGTAGAATTGACTGGGGATGGGTGGATGGGACGGATAGAGGTGTCTGGGAAAGGGAAATAGCTTGAATACCCAGGGTTACTTAGGATGTAGTGCAGAATATTAGGGCCTGTAGGAAAGATGAATGTGGCTATAAGTTCTGCCCTAAAACAAAACCAGAGAGTTGTGGTTTTGGAGCAGGAAATGAGGTAGGCTGCTTAAGGAAAAATGATCAGATACTCTTCTGTGGGAGCAGGTAGAGCCTGGGGCCAGGGAAGCCCATGAAGTCCTGTTCTGCTCACCTTGAGGACAAGGGCCATGGTCTAGGTTGGTGGCAGTGCCTTTGGGGAGGGAGCCCAAGGGAGATGAATGAATGAGGCCAAAGGAAAGTTAGCAGGACTCACTGGCTTCTTAGATTTGCTGAAAAATCTAAATCAAAGATAATATTTTCAGTTTGGCACGCTAGGAGAAAATTAGAAACCAGAACAAGAAAGTCACTGGGAGCACAGGGCAGTTTGGTTTTGAGCCAAAGGCTTTGTGCCCCAACTGGTCTTCCCAGTCTCTGCTGCTCTGTGTTCATCATCTTGATTTCCCTTTACCAGCTTCCATCCCTGTAGCACCGATAGCTTCTGTTTATTCACAGTTTCTGCTTCCTCCAAATGTTGGCTAACTCATGGGCTGCTTCTTTGAGTGTTCCCTCAGCCTCACTGTTCCTATACTCCACGTCTGAGTTCATAGTCAGCTTCCTAAGGGAATGTGGTTGGCCCAGCTAATTACCATTGTTGTTTGGGGGAGAAGTTGTCTGGCTCTTGGGAGGTCACTGGCCAGCCTTTTTAAAAAAAATTTTATTATTTTTTTTTATTGAAGTATAGTTGACTTACAATGTCGTGCTAATTTCTGCTGTACAGCAAAGTGATTCAGTTTACATACATTATATATATATATATACATACACATACACACTTTTTTTTTTTTTTTTTTTTTTTTGGGCCCCCCGCCC
>NW_020185337.1:1307687-1320663 GCF_003031525.2 Neophocaena asiaeorientalis asiaeorientalis | reverse complement strand
ACGGGCCCCGCACTGCTGTGGCCTCTCCCGTTGCGGAGCACAGGCTCCGGACGCGCAGGATCAGCGGCCATGGCTCACGGGCCCAGCCGCTCCGTGGCATGTGGGATCTTCCCGGACCGGGGCACGAACCCGTGTCCCCTGCATTGGCAGGCGGACTCTCAACCACTGTGCCACCAGGGAAGCCCCAACACACTTGTTTTTTTAAATATTCTTTTCCATTATGGTTTATCATAGGATATTGATATAGTTCTCTGTGCTATACAGTAGGACCTTGTTGATCCATTCTGTATATAATAGTTTGCATTTACTAACCCCAACCTCCCACTCCATTCCTCCCCCAACCCCTTCCCCTTTGGCAATTCTTTGTTTTCTGTGTCTGTGAGTCTGTTTCGTAGATAGGTTCATTTGTGTCATATTTTAGATTCCACATATAAGTGATAGCATATGGTATTTGTCTTTCTCTTTCTGACTTACGTCACTTAGCATGATAATCTGTAGTTGCATCCATGTTGCTGCAAATGGCATTATTTTGTTCTTTTTTATGGCTGAGTAGTATTGCATTGTGTATGTGTGTGTATATAAATATACACACGCACCACATCATCTTTATCCATTCCTCTGTGGATGGACATTTAGGTTGCTTCCATGTCTTGGCTCTTGTGAACAGCGCTGCTCTGAAATAGGGGTGCGTGTATCTTTTTGAATTGTAGTTTTGTCCAGGTATATGCCCAGGAGTGGGATTGCTGGATCATACGGTAACTCATTTTTAGTTTTCTGAGGAACCTCCATACTGTTCTCCGTAGTGGCTGCACCAATTTACATTCCCACCAACAGTGTAGGAGGGTTTTCTTTTTTTCCACGCCCTCTCCAGCATTTGTTGTTTGTAGACTTCTTACTGGTGGCCCTTCTGACTAGCGTGAGGTGATACCTCATTGGCGTTTTGATTTGCATTTCTCTAATAATTAGTGATGTTGCCTATTTGGCCAGCCTTTCGATTGGCTGCTCTTGGATCTGGTGCCCCTCCCTGCCTGGCCAGCTGTAAGCTATCATAAGATAGCTTGTCACCTCACCAGGGCCTGGGAGAGGAGGAGGGGGCTGGCTGGGGGCTGGCACCGTGCGAGTATGAACCTGGTCTGTGTGCTAGAGCTTGCTTGGTGTTTTACAATCATTTCTTTATCAGAGGGGAGCTGTTTTCCATCTCACTCTATGCAGCGTGTGGCACACTTACATATGAATAAACCTTTGATTAATACTTCTTCCGGTATTTATTTTTTAACAGCTTTATTGTGACATAATTCACACACCATATGATTCACCCATTTAAAATGTACAATTCAGTGGCTTTTTGTACGTTCACAGGTTTGTGTAGCCATCACCCCAGCCGATTTTAGAATATTTTCATCACCCCCCCAAAGAAGCCCTGTATTCCTTGGGCTAATTAAAAAAAAAATTTTTTTTTTTGCTGCGCCCCATGGCATGCAGGGTCTTAGTTCCCTGACCAGGGATCGAATCTATAGTGGAAGCGCAGAGTCTTAACCACCCTGATAATGTGTAACATGCTTCCCACCCCAGTGCCATTCCAAGTGAGGCCTTTCTGACCACAGTTTTTCTATTTGCATTGCTTCTCCATTCTTCTTCCCCCTTGGCCACATAGCACTTATCACCTACTGTGTGTTTTTATGTATCTACTTTAATGGTGGTTTTTCTCAGAATGTGAGCTTTATAGAGGAAGGGGTTTTTATCCTACTTAAACTGTCCAGTACCTGGTAAGTATTCAGATATTTGCTGAATGAATGAGTTATAATCAATTTGTTATGCTTCCAGCTACCAGTTGTGCTAAGAACTCTGTACCTTATACTATCTTTATTTTATTCCTGTAGAAACTGAAGCTCAGAGGTGGAATAATTTGCCTCAAGTAGGTAACTGGCAGAGCGGATTTGTGAATCAGTGTAGTTCATTGCTGTCTGCTGAAGACGTAATGTAAGCCATGTATATAATTTACATTTTGTTAGTAACGTCATTAAAAAAGTAACAGGTGAAATTAATTCAAATCATAGATTTCATTAATCCAGCATATCCAAAGTCTTACCATTTCAACCTAAAAATTGTAACCAGTATAAAAATTGTCCTGTGCGTTTTTGTCAAACCAAATCTTTGGAAGCCTTTGTGCATTTTATACTAAAATGGTAAATATTATGGGGCCCAGCCACATTTCCGGAGACCAAGAGCCCCACGTGGCTAATGACTGTTGTGTTGGGAGCCCGACTCTAAATGACATCAAATCTCATGGTCCTGCATCTGTCCCTTGCTGCTTCCCAGTATTCAAGCTGCCACCCCTTTCCAGCTTGGGAAGATAATAGCAGAATCTCCATCTGACGTTTGTAGAGGCCAACCGTGTATAGAAGCCTTAGTTTACATGCTCAGCTCCTTTGATTTTCAGAAGAACTCAAGGAAGTAACTTTGTCAGGTCCCAGTTCCCTTCTAATCAGCAGAGAAATTTTACAGGCAATGGTATGGAGATCTAGAGAGCTTAATAGCTTGTCTGAATTTACAAGGTTTCTATTGATACTTGGCAGGGTCAGGTATAGAATCCAGCTCACGTGAGGCTTGGGATAGTCCTTCGACATAAAGTCTGCTCCCAAGTCCATAGTTGGCCCGAGGGCCTCGCTCTGTCCGGGATCCCCAGAAGTTCTGTGTTGCTGGTTTCAGTCTCTGCACATTTGGACTCCTCCCATTTTTCCTCTTGTTTTGAACACTGTTCTTCCCTCCCTACCCTCATTCACTTGTCGGATCTCTTCTTTCAGACTGGGCTCCTTCTGAGACTTTCTTATTTCCCCCAATTCTCCCCTGGAAGTTCCCTGTCCTGGCCCTTTCATGATAGATAACGTCAGACAAACCCATATGAATCTTTTGAGGAAAAGATTTGTTAATTTGCCGACTTGACTGTCTGAGGGCCGGTTCGGTAGTTGGCAGTATGGAACTAGGGGAAGGAAAGATTTCTCATTTGTGGCTGGTTCCCTGCCCTCCCAGTTGGAGGGGGCTCTGGGGGTGTCTTCTGGGCAGGAGGGGAGAGCCTGCAGCTGTGTGGGTGCTGGGTGGGGCTTTCAGCGGCTGAGAGCTGGCAGTCCTTGCCAGGCTTGCGGAAACTATGTGGATTGGAACAAAAGGCTGGGTGTGTGAAGTTAAGAACCCTCGACTGAGAGCTGGAAAAGAGCTGCTTATGGGCAATTGTTTCTGAGAGGCAGTGTATTTGATACGTTCGTGTATCCTCTTTCTGGTATCCCGGAGTTAAATGTGTCGAGAACGGTTTATGTCTTCTCTCGGGTTTTCCCTTGTAATAGTAGTTTTTTTCATCACCTCAAGTGCCGTTCTGTGTGTGTGTTCTGTGTGTGTTCTGTGTTTGTATTGGGCTGGGGTGGGTGTGGCGGTGGTATTTAATTCAGACCACATAGTCTGCAGCATGACCTAGCAGTTCCTCTCTGATTGAAAACTTGGTATTTGGATTTATTCCGCCTTCACGGGAGAAGCAGCATTCTTTCATGAATGGAAGGAACGCTTTTGTTGGGTTAGTCATTACATCACACTTTTAAGTTTATCCACTCTAAAAAGGAATTGCGTGGACTTCTGGAATCATATAAAGGCGAAGAGTATGAATTGGGAGATCTGTCCATTGAGAACGTGTGGGCTAGTTTGCCTTGCATAGTATTGGACTTTTCTTAAGATCTTGTGCCGATTGGTGCTAAGCAACTTTTAAGGTGATTTTAAGAAGGCTTTTCTAGGACAAAAGAAGGAAAAAAGCTAAATGAGTTGAATTAAGTGAGTCACCACTTGCTTCAGCCATTTGGGCAGCAGCAGTTGCAGCAGCGTCTTTTCTTGGGTCCATTCTCTTGACTCTGGTTTTCATGCTCATGCCTAGATCAGAAGCTGCCAGATTCTCCACTATTAGAAATTCATTCCTTTTGAAATATAAACACGATACCAATTCATGTTATTGTCTTCTAACAGATTACACTCTTCAGCATTGGTATTTTTTCTTTCAACTTCATTGAGGTATACAACTTACCCTTGAGAAACACCAGTTTGAACTGCATGAGTCCACTTATACACGGATTTTTTTTCCAATAAATATTTACTACAGTACTGAATGATCTGTGGTTGGTTCTGCATCTGGAGATGCAGAATCGCCTGTGTGGAGAGCTGACTAAAGTTACATGCAGATTTTTGACTGCATGGGGGTCGGCACCCCAAACCCCTGATGCTGTTCAAGGGTCTACTGTAATGCACAAGTGAAATTGTAAGATATGTAAAGGGTGCAACACAATGATCTGTTATATGTGTACATTATGAAAGGACGCCCCCCACCCACGGCACTGATATTTTATAAGGCTGGTTGAAGCAGATACAGAATGGTAACCCGATAGGGGTGGAGGAAAAGAAAAATGAATGTTGATGTGGTTAATGAGACAGCCCCAAAGAGGAATGATTTGTTTATTTCTTCACTAAGAGGGCTGGGCTGGGGAGCAGAGTGTATTGTTACTAATCAAAGAACAGATACTGCTGCTCACCTGTTCTCTGTTGCATTCGCCAGGAATTCTGAAGGATAACAACAGCTTTTAACAATTGAGACAGGACATAAACTTTGACAGGACGTAAGCACAAGGAAAGGAAAATCAGAGTTAACCAATTAATGATATTATAAAAAAAAGCAGAAGACCCATAATAAGGGTGTATAAGGTTTATTGCAAGATGGATATTAAAGAGCAGTGGCTCTCAACCCTCACTATGCATTACAATCAAATGTGAAACTTGTTTTTTTTTAAAAAGATGCTGATGCCTTAAAAAACAAAAAAGGTTGAGTGATTATATTCTACTTGCTTTGGGGTGAAGGTTGGGCATTTTTGAAGAGTTGAGAATATCTGAGATGGGTCATGAATTAAGCCTTACATAGAGAGTGATTCATGACCTTTAGGGAATCAGAATCACCGAGGGTGACTCACTGAAAATGCAGTTTCCTGGTCTTCCCTCAAATTCTGTCCTGGGTCTTGGGCTGCCGTTTGAGAAACCCTGTGGTAGGAGTAGAATATTGGGTCATGAGATCACTGGGTACTGAATGGGGTTGGACAGGTTTCATGGAAAGTGGGGCATGAGCAGGTGTCTGAGTAATGCATAGAATCCAGAAGAGTGGGTGGGAAGGCAGAAGGTGTGTTTGGGGCATTGAGAGAGTTGGTTTCCGTGGGAGAGACGTGCAAGATGAGGTCGGGAAGGTAGAGGGCCTTCAGTGCCACTTGGAGGAGCCTCGTTTTTGCATTGTTAGGCTTGGAGAGACCTGAGTTTGGAGAGCCTGGCCTGAGCCAGCCAGGTGGGTGAACATGTCCAGAGGGTAGGTGTCCTTGACACTAGGAAGTGGTGGTTATGTGGGCGGTGACTTGGGAAGTACTGTTTCATTTCATATCAGCTCCCAGGGAGTAATAAACTGGTGACACTTGAACTAAAACCCTCTAAATCTGGAATAACTTAATTCAGCAAACTTTTATTAAGTGCCTTTTATATAGCAGATATGCTGAAGAACTCTAGGTTATTTTTTAAGCGTGTGTTAGACTGCTGTGTTGGTAACACGTTTATATAATTCCTGCAGACCCCAGTCCATCAGACCAAGGAGAAAAATAGCAACTGTGGCTTTTATTTGTGCACCGATTCTAATGTCACGGTCAGGGCTCATTGGAAACGTCTTACTCAGGACAATTTGCAGTGTTTTTGAGGATCTTGACACGTACAATTGTTTTGTGTTGGAAATATTACCAGAGGAAAGCTGAAAGACTGCTTGTTCATTGGAAGTGTTTTAAAAATATATGCTGGGAGCTTTCCTGGTGGCGCAGTGGTTGAGAGTCTGCCTGCCGCTGCAGGGGACACGGGTTCGTGCCCCGGTCCGGGAAGATCCCACATTTATATATATATATATATGCTGGGCTGTGGAGCCCTTTGAGTAGCCAATAAAAGCAAGAGCTGCTTTTCTACAAAAATGCACGGAGACATGTAATCTTGCTTATAATTTTAGGGCTTTTGAATGCTCTGAAATCAGTTCATAACCCCTGTAGGTCTCATAGACTCTAAGGTAATGCTTAGAGTAGACTATGGAATAACTGTGATGTTGCTTACATCTTAGGGGAGTGGAGCAGTACAGCCGTCCCGGACATTTTCTTTTCTTTTAGTTATTAGCCATAATTCATCAAGACCTATGAGTAATTCAACATCTATTTAGCAAATAGTTTTTGAATGAAGCTGGCGTAAGCCACAACCAAATGTTTCCATATCATAGTACTATAATTAAGTACACATCACAATAGGTGTGTGTGTGGGACTTATGCCACATCCATTTTCACTCCTGACAGGCTGCACAGCAATGAGCGTGTTTTTGTTAGGTCTTCTGAAATAACACACGAGCTATGATCTAATCCAGCGATTCCCAGGGTGTTTTTGGGGGTGGGGTGGGGTGGAGGAAGACCAGTGCCAATAGAAAGAAGCTCCTTGAAAACAGTATCTGAAGTAAACATTGTTCTGTAACTCATGACATGTTCTGTCCTGTCTTGAAGATACATCGTACACCTGATTATGTTAAAGGAAGTCTGGCAGTAAAGAAGCCTGTTTAGGGCTTCCCTGGTGGCGCAGTGGTTGAGAGTGCGCCTGCCAATGCGGGGGATGGAGGTTTGTGTCCCGGTCCGGGAGGATCCCACATGCCGCGGAGCGGCTGGGCCCGTGAGCCATGGCCGCTGAGCCTGCGCATCGGAGCCTGTGCTCCGCAGCGGGAGAGGCCGCGACAGTGAGGGGCCCACGTACCGGAAAAAAAAAAAAAAAAAGCCTGTTTAGTGTGGTTTAAACCCATTGATTCCTGAGTTTAGTTAACTAGGACCTCCCTTCTCAAACCCCTCTTTAACTTCTCAAAAATAAATGTTGTGAGATTTTTTAAAAATTTATTTATTTATTTGGCTGCGTTGCGTCTTCGTTGCTGCGCACGGGCTTTCTCTAGTTGCGGCGAGTGGGGGCTTCTCTTAGTTGCGGTGCACGGGCTTCTCACTGCGGTGGCTTCTCATGTTGCGGAGCACGGACTCTAGGCGTGCGGGCTTCAGTAGTTGTGGCACGTGGGCTCAGCACTTGTGGCTCGCAGGCTCTAGAGCACAGGCTCAGTAGTTATGGCGCTCGGGCTTAGTTGTTCCGCAGCATATGGGATCTTCCCCCACCAGAGCTCGAACCCGTGTCCCATGCATTGGCAGGCGGATTCTTAACCACTGCGCCACCAGGGATGTCCAGTATTGTGAGATATTAATTAAACTTACGGTAATCAACATTGGTTGCATGAAATATAAATGAAGCCTTAATGTGTGTGAGCTGCAGAATTTACTTTTTTGTGTTTTAACCCACATGGAAGGAATTATGTAGACACTTTGGGTGTGAACTTCATCTCCCCACAAATCTATTCTATTGTCAGAATTTTGAATAATATTGTGAGATGACTGAGATCTGCCTAGTGGTACCTTAAAAAAAAAAACCCTGTATTTGCTCCTATAAAAGAAGACAGAACATACCAAGAGGTTATCAAGAATCGTGTTGAAAATCAAATGAAAAACTGGACAGTTTTCTTCTGCTAACCTTTGGCTTTTGCTCACCTGGAATCTTTTCTTTCCCCAGCATAAATTGCAAATTTGAAAATAATCACGATGGGGGTGGAGGACCGGGGAATAACATATTTGAATGCTCAAGGGAGTGGGTCTTAAATAATAGGACCGATAAATTAGAGTGCTTTATGTATTGAAGGAGTACTGATAAACGATTATAGGATCATGAAGGACGTTATATATGAATATACTGGGCCGTAACTTCCCCCCGAAAATGGTATAAGTCTTAAGGCATGAAAATTGTAGTGTGATTAATGGATTAGTCCTCCTTAATAGTTTATTATCTATTTTAGGATGACTTTCAAACATTTAATTGATTAGATCACCTACCAAACACTGGATAAGCATCTGTAATTGACTGGCCAGTACCCTAGCTGCTGAGTATTCAGGAAAGGATAGGATATGGCTCCTGCCCCTGAGAGGCTCCTAATTTGGGTGGAAGTAGCTTTCCTGATGCAGTTTTCCTCTGGATTGCATCTTTTTCCTCTCTGGGCCCTCTCTCCTGCAAACCCCTCCCGCCCCCTGACCCCTACTCACTATTGCTGTCTACTGTTGCTAGCCTAATTTCAGGCTGAGTGAGTCATGGAAAGGAGCATGGCAATACTTATTTTGCCTTCTTGTGTTGTCAAACACTTCTTGATGATTTTCAGTGTCTGGAAACATTGTAAACCTATGGCCCAATAATCCTAAAGGATTCCCTACTAACATCAGTGTAAAGACTTATCAGTGACTTCCCGATTCCTTATTCCTATCACAGCAGTCTCCCTAGTTAAGAGAAGTCATTAAAGTTTTTGGATTTAATGAATTTTACTTATTAAGTTTTCTCAGGAACAAGAAACTTGAGCATATTCTCATTATGAAATTGTTCATTCCAAGAATCTCCTCTGCCAAGTTTTCCGTTTTTTCCAAAGCATGTATTTGCCATTTTTAAGTTGAAATGGGTGATGGAAACTGTAGAAACTGGAAGAAGTAGGTGTCACCTGGTATGGTTTTGAACTTTTATTTTTGTTCCACATTTTATAATCTTAAACTACATAGGGCTATATTCATGGAATATCAAATATGATAGGAAGACAAAGCTGAGAAACATTTACCGTACAGTTATTTAGCATACCTTGCTAAATTCTTCACCAGCATTCTCTGAAAAAAACTTCTCAGGCCTTTCTCCTCTTGATTTTAGCAATGGATTGTGGAAAATGTGCCATTTTCTCTTGACTTGATTTTTTGTTTTTAGACAAATAAAGGAATGTCATATTGGAAAGAAACAACAGCCAAAAATCTATAATGCTTTTACAATATGAGGAGAGATTATTTAACACAAGCAAGTTAAACTCAAGTACATTGCTTAACACTCATGTCAGTGAATACTAGGCTGATGCTGTACCCAGGTTCATCTTGGGCACTGTGTCTCATCTACATATCTTGACTGATACCCTGACGTCATCATTATTTGATCATCAGTCTTTCAGAACTTATCATTTTAATGTTTGGCTGGTCCAGCTATTAATCACACTTCATATATATATTTATATATATATATGTATATATACATACATATATTTGAGTGTTCTGATTGCTGGAATAGTTTTTCTTAAATCGACATGACAATATTTCAGTGCATGGTCATCTTGCCTGACGGGTTTAGTATTTTCTGCATAACTGATACAGGAACTCCTATACGAATCCCTTTCATCCTGTTGTGAAGGTCAGAAAAACGCAGCAAACTGGGAGGGGAATAGCTTATCTCCAGGGTAGTAATGTCTGAAGGCTTTCAAAGTATGTTGGTTTTTCCCTCCTTCCAACTGTTTGTCTCCATTTTCTTTTTACAGCTCACAAAATATAGGGCTTTTGTTGTTGTTAACGGTTGTTCTTTGTAGGTGTTTTTTTTCTTTCTTTCTCCAAGTTAAAGTCCTATCTCTCCTTAGTTTGTTTCTTTATGTGGTATTTGACTTGTTCAGTTCCTGCCTGATTGCATGGTTTTGAAAGTTTTGATTTAAATACTTAAGTACTTAAAAATGGGGGAAAATAAATTATGCAGTGGTGATATCATTAGAACCCTTAAGGTACCACTAGTCTGTTTCAGTGATGAGGGAGTTTCTCACCAGTGTAGTAGTTCTGGTCTTCAGGGAAATTATTCAGTAAATGTGCTTGAAGAAGGAAGGAAAACTGAAAAAAAAAAAAAAGAAAAAGGAAGAAATGAAAAATGAAAAAATCATGGCCCATAATCTTAAAGTTAAGATAAACTCCTATTTAGAAATTAAGTATAAATTTTATATGTATCTAGGTTCCTATATGTCTTTGTTCTATATTGCTTTAATCATATTACAAACATTAAAAATAAACCATGCATCAAGTCTTTTCTTTCAAATGCAAGCCACAGAGCTTCTGTTTACATAGTAAATTCCCTATTAGCCGGCATTCTGTTACTCTGGAATTTCTCTAAGTTGAGGTTCTTTCTACAGCGATGATTAATTCTTGTAATGATTACCCTGAGGATCCACGAAAACCTCTTGAGTAAATTAGATTCAGTCTAGCTGTCATGTCACAAATATTGTCCTCTAATGGTTTGAAACTTGAGAATCTGTGTGTGATATTTTTTTCTTGGTTAAATGCCCTATTTGCTCACATAAGAAACTGTAGGATGCTCTTGTGGAACCTGTTTTCCTTTGTTACCCTGGTTAAAAGAAAGCAATGGCTGGAATTAAGAACTGTGCTGAGGGAGGAAAAGACGAGGAAAAGAGGAGCCGGAAGTGCCTTCCACCTTTCCCTAACCATGGACTGTGGAGTACAGCTTTGAGCTAAGGATGATTAAAATGGGGGGCCTTGAAAAGTCATCCTGTCCTTCGTGCACGTATACCAGTTAACAAGGTCCCGACGAAAGCAGGCAAGAAAAATCACTGTGCAGCTGTCACCATGGAGATGGAGGCATACAACATCCTATTCTAACTTTATCCCAGCTCTCTGTCCGCGTCGTCATTGGGTCTCACCTGTGCTATCTCATCAGTCATGTAATTGGGGCATTTCTCTCAGTTTTGAACTTAACTCCAAACCGTAGAATCGCTGTTGCAGTAGTATTTGTCTATGATAGCACTGAGGAATGAAGCCTGAATCACACTGTGTCATGACTGTATCTCCGTATCCTGCATTCAGTTGGTAGTCATTGGGTATCATTAGAGTAGCCAGTGTTTAATAGATATATGTGTATAATTAAGTCAATGTGCTGTTCACCTGAAACTCACACAACATTGTAAATCAACTATACTTCAATTAAAAAAAAAAAAGTAGCTAGTATCTATTGAGCACCTGCTTTGTAGCCAGGCAAAGTGCTCAACCTGGAAAGAGTAGTTTGGAGTTGGACCTGGATTCAGATTCCAACTTTGCCGCGTATTAGCTGTGTGACCTCGGTCAAGTTGCTCAGCGTCTCTGAGCTCTGCTGTATTTTTCTGGATAGCACTGGTGTTAGTTTGCTGGGGCTGCCACAGCAAAGCACCATGGACTGCGTGGCTGAAGCAACGTATGTTACTCTTCTCACAGTTCTGGAGGCTAGAAGTCCAGGATCAAGGTGTCTGCATGGTTTTCTCGGAGGCCTCTCTCCTTGGCTTGTGGAGGCTGCCTTCTCCCTGTGTCTTCACGTCTCTTCCTCTCTGTGTGTCTGAGGACCCCAGTCGTACTGGATTAGGGCCCACCCTGAAGACCTCATTTTAACTTAATTACCTTTTTAAAGACCCTATCTCCAAATGGACAGTAGTCACATTCTGGGCTACCGGGAGTTAAGACATCAACGCATGAATTTTGGGGGACACAAGTCAGCAGCCCGTAACAGCAGTGAAAGTATGTGCTCGGGTATTGTATTGTTGTGAGGATTAAATGAAATGATACAGGCAAAGGCCTGGCCCAGGAGCTTAGTACCCACTCAGTGTTAACCTTCTTGCTAGAGGTGGGGTGAAATCTTGGTTGCTTTATATTCCATCCAAGTATGAACCGTAAACGTTGGTGGGGTTGTGTTTTGAATACTTAGGTGTCTCTTTTTATCTGATTCTCATCTTCTTTTCCCTCCATTCATTCAGCCAAACGGGTGATTTGCTTCATGGCTACTTGTGATCTTTCCTAGGCAGTTAGTTCTCTCTGCTTTTGCTCCCTGCCCACCTGGGCATCATTGTTTCCGCTTTTAAACCATGCTGGGCTCTTCTTTCCTTGCATTGGCAGGCGCGCCTGAGACTTTTCCAAGGCACAGTGCTGGACTTGAGCTCCTCCTCTCTGCCTGGATTCTTTCACCGTTTCCCCCTGGCAATGGTGTGTATTTGCCAGTGGGCACTTTTCAGATGTCATGGTTTGTGTTTTTTGGACCCTCCTCTGTTTTTCTCCCCCTCAACTTGGCTGTAATTTTTTTTTTCTCACCTTCTTTCTGCACACTGATTGGAAGTTTAGGGCAGGGTAGGGTAGAAAGAAAAATGAGCCCAGGCTTTGGATGACTTACTGCTTTAGTTCAGACCTGCACCCCCCTGGCCTGAGCCTCATGGTGAGTGAGCTGTAATTCCTCTGAGGATGTTCTCTTGAAGGATAATTTTTTTTTAATGTTTTTTATTTTATGAGGTTTTTATTGTAATAAAATTGGTATAGAAATTTATATGTTTCAGGTGTACAGCATTATGATTTGACAGCTGTATTCATTATAGTGATCATTACCAAAAGTCTAGTTACTACCTGTTGCCATAGAATTCACCCACTTCACCTACTTCACCCACCCCCAAATGCCTTCCCCTCCAGCAACCACCAATTTGCTATGTCTATAAATTTTTGGGTTTTTTTTTGCTTGTTTAGGTTTCAAATATAAATGAAATCATGTGTTTTTGTCTTTCACCTTCTGACATTTTATTTTACTTAATACCCTCAAGATCCATCCATGTTGTCCAAGATAGCAAGATTTCATTCTTTTTTTTATGGCTGAGTAGTATTCCATTGTGTATATAAATCACATCTTATCTTTCCGGTCATCCATCGATGGACACTTTCATCCGTACACCCAGGTTGTTTCCATATCTTGGTTATCATAAATGCTGCTGCTAAGAATATCAGGGTGCATATAACTTTTTGAATTAGTGTTTTTGTATTCTTCAAATAAACACCTAGAAGCTGACTTGCTGATCGTACAGTAGTTCTCTTTTTGTTTTTTTTGAGGAACCTCCTTACTGTTTTCCGAAGTGGCTACAGCAATTTACACTTGCACAACAGTGCTTGGGGGTTCCCTTTTTTTTTTTTTTTTTTTTTTTTTTTTTTTTTTTTTTTTGCCGGGGCCCCCCCCGCTC
>NW_020185337.1:1175071-1307597 GCF_003031525.2 Neophocaena asiaeorientalis asiaeorientalis | reverse complement strand
TTTATTTTTGGCTGCATTGGGTCTTCCTTGCTGCGCGTGGGCTTTCCCTAGCTGTGGTGAGCGGGGGCTACTTTTTTTTTTTTTTTTGCTGTACGCGGGCCTCCCACTGCTGTGGCCTCTCCCATTGCGGAGCACAGGCTCCGGACGCGCGGGCCCAGCGGCCATGGCCCACGGGCCCAGCTACTCCGCAGCATGTGGGATCCTCCCGGACCGGGGCATGAACCCGTGTCCCCTGCATCGACAGACGGACCCCCAACCACCGCGCCACCAAGGAAGCCCGGGGGTTCCCTCTTGTCTACATCCTTGCCAACACTTGTAGTTTCTTGTCTTTTTGATAGTAGCTATTCTGACAGGTGTGAGCTGGTATCTCACTGTAGTTGTTTTTTTTGTTTTTTGTTTTGTTTTGTTTTTGCGGTACGCGGGCCTCTCACTGTTGTGGCCTCTCCCGTTGCGGAGCACAGGCTCCAGACGCACAGGCTCAGCGGCCATGGCTCACGGGCCCAGCCGCTCCGCGGCATGTGGGCTCCCCCCGGACCGGGGCACGAACCCGTGTCCCCTGCATCGGCAGGCGGACTCTTAACCACTGCGCCACCAGGGAAGCCCCTCACTGTAGTTTTGATTTATATTTCCCTGATGATTAGTGATGTTGAGCACCTTTTCATGTACCTGTTGGTCATATGCATGTCTTCTTCACGTGTTTGACAAGGCATTAGCAAGTGTTCATCATCCCGAGAATTCCAGATAAACACACACGAGTTTAAAATCCTAGGGTATAAATGGTCCCCAGATCATTTTACTTATTTACTTCTAGGAGAGAATATGTATTTTATAAATGTCATTAAAAAAGCTTTTTACAGGCGTCTTCACTATTAACTAAGAGGAGTTTCCCATAGTGTGTTCTCTCAATTTGAGAAGGGTTAGTACTAAATGCAGTTTTCCAACTGGAGCTTGGTTTCCTGAAAGCTATTCTTGGTGTAGTGGCTGAGTGCAGCTGTTCATATCTCTTAATATTTCAGTTTGAGGCATTGGGTGGGTGGAACTGATTAGAATTCCAAAAGCAATACATGCAGGTGGTTAGGGGGAACTCTTTGGAAATATACTAGGAGAGAGTTTTGACAGAACCCCTACATTCTGAAGTTAAGTGGTAATAAGAACACTTTATGTGCAAAGTACCTGAAGAAATGTCTTCTGCATTTTGCCTTAGTTTTCTTTTTTGGTTGGTGAAAGGGACACTTTTCTTTATATATTAAGAAATTCTTAAAATATGTTGTCAAGCGTCTCTGGGAGTGAAAGGGAGTTGGAAGTGGCAGCCAGGGCAATGAGGGGGTCCCTGAAGTGCTCAGATTCTCATGGTTGAGCAGGGATTTAACCGCCACCGTGTCGAGCAAAAGAGCAAAGGCCAAGACCACCAAGAAGGGCCCCCGGTGCACAACATCCAGTGTGTTTGCCACGTTTGACCAGTCACAGATTCATGAGTTCAAGGAGGCCTTCCGCACGATCTGTCAGAACAGAGATGGTTTCATTGACGCGGAAGGCTTTGTTTGCATGGACGAATGTGAAGAACCTGACCTGGGTTTGTGTCTGTAGCGTTTAAAGTGTGTCTTTCTTAGGATGAGGGTTATAAATAAGGGAGATTTGGAGATCAAAAGTGTGTTTTTTCTTTTTTTTTTAACTCTTTTTCCTTCTGGTTTTCTCCATGCTATAACATACTTATTTTTTTATTTTAATTTTTTTTTAACTTTAAGGCTCAGCCTCTTTATTTTCTGTGACTTTATTTTGTGGGAGAGTGACCACCTGGGAATTTGGGGTTTGTGTGTTGTGGCAGATTGCACAACATTCGAGTAATGCTTTTAGCCAGCCACTTGCGTGTGTTTTAGCTCTTTCCTTGGGCTTGCGTGAAGAGGCAAAGATAAGATAGACATTTTGGCATTGACGGAGCCCCAGCAAGGCTCAGAGCTGATGTCAGCTGCAGTCCCTGGGTCTTCTCCATGCTGATACTTTGCCACGGTTCTTTCCTCCTTGATGGTCCTTAACTGCCCTCCGAGGCCCAGCTTCATGGAGGCTAGGTGCAAAGCTTTCATCCCTCCTGCTGGGCAGTCCTGAGCCCTGTAGAAATAAACGGGCTCGCTTGTGGCTGCTCCACCCCCATCTGGGCCTCATGGAGGTGGCCTCTCTGCAGGGGCTGAGCTGGGCAGGTGGGAGCTTTCTGGAAGAGTGCAGTGCCCATTGTCTTGTGTTGCCTAAAGGCCAGTGATGGTTAAGACCATCTCAAAACTGCGACGAGGTCCTGGGCTAAACCTTGCTCTCACGTGTGCTGAAGCAGTGTATCGTAACATGGCCTGGTCGCTTGGAGAAGGATGATGATTCTCGTCAGTGCCCTTGGCTTCTCTCTCCTTTTTTTTCGCCCAGCAGGCAGGGCAGGAATATGGGAAGATCACAGGAGGACCTGGGTTTGAATTCTGGCTGTGTCGCTCACTCTGTTACTACAAATAAATAACTCACACTCAGCCTTAGTTTCCTCTCCTGGAACAGGAGGCAGGCTTCTCGTTTCTCTTGCACGCGTTTATGGTGTAGAAACACGTGTGAGATGCAGCATACCTGGATAGTGGCAAACAGTGATGACGATGGTATCTGTTAACGTTGGTGGAGCCCTTGCTTTGTACCAGGTGTTGTCCTAAGATGTCACGTAGCTTGTTACTTGAGCCCCACCAGAACTGCACATCTGTTTTGCACACCAGGGCACTGAGGCCCAGAAAGGTGAATACAACACGTTGGCACTGAAGCTCAGCTTTGATTCCAGGCCCTCGAAAGTTTGCTTCCGCCATTGTCCAGATGTATAACCTTTTGATCATTTTGAAGACTTTCGATATTAGAAACTATAGCTACTTCTCAATTCTCAGATAACACTTCCTTGGCTGGTACATTCACCTCCTGGTAGACCCAGCTGTGGGCGACAGAGACAACCCACTGATGAGAAAATTGTCCTCTTGCAGCGGTGACAGATGGAGTTGAAAGGGTCGTCCCGGTTCAGTGGGAAGCATTCTTCTCCACTCGGAGACCACGGGCAGTGCCCCCATGGGCGGCACGCAGGCTGGGAGTCATTGTTCTAGAACTTCTGATGAGTCTCCAGACCCTTTTGCTTCCCTGGGCATTTGTCCTTAATCCGGGTTGTCCTGGGGCTCTGCCCTGCTGTGGAGGGTGCGGCTTGACAGGGAGCAGCTGCCCCTGGTCATGGGATGCGCGTTGGAGCCTGGACAGTTGCTTATCTGCTGTGAGGCTTAGATGACATGTGATTCATTCTGGTCCTGCTAAGAGTTTGGGGGACTTTTGCCAGGGCCTGGTGAAAGCTCTAGGGTAGCTCCTCTGTATGGGAGAGCAAGTCAACTCTATCCCCTAGTGGCCTCCTGAGGCTCTGGGGGAAGGTGTTTGGCTGTATTCATCACCGGCCAGTCTAGAAAAACACTGGCTGGGCTTGAACCTGGCAGCGGAAAGCCCTGTGATGCTCTCATAAGCTGTCATCATCAGTTTTCTTCTTTTGGACCTAAGTGTGTATTTATGGTAAACCGTTTTAAGTTGGATGTGCCAGATTTGAGTCTCAACTACATATCCATGTCTGCTTACACACCATTAGGAAATTGGGTTTTCTGGACTTCTGCCAATTGAATGAAGGTTTGTGTAGCTGGATTGAATTTTCTGGCTAGGGTGTGCTGCTCAAACTTGGCCTCATGTTGAACCTATGGCTTGGAGAAGGAACCTTCCTGATCTGTGAATCACACTGGCTGGGCTTTGGGGGTCATTCGTGATTCCCAACTGTGTCTTTACTATACGTCTGGTAGGGACATTTTGCTTTCCTAAATAGTGACATGAATTTGGGGAGTGTACTCGGCTTTCATTACTCTAACACACGTGAAGTTATACATTGGAACCCTTATTGTACCATAAACGGTACAACAGTAGTACATAATGACCTGAGTTTCTAAAAATGAGATTCTGCTTCCTATAGGTGGGAGATATTTTGAGAAATTGGAACCCTAAAATCAGAAGGGGAGTTGCAGGTCTTTTGCCAGTGTGTGGTTACCTTTCAGCACCACCTGCGCAGGTCACTAAACTAGATAACTTGAGAGTCAAAATAAGTCCTGCTTCCTGTCTTCAAGTTGCCTATGGCTTAGGAGGAGATGTAAGTGAGCTTAAAAACGACATAGGTTTGTAAGAGGGAAGATCTTATTAGAAATGTCTGTTAACATTGGCACCAAGAGGAGCAAAATGCGTTGAAATAGACCTGCAGCCTCTGAGCCTGGCTTAGACATGATAGTTTTGTGTAGATTTCTTAAACACAGAGAGAGGGAAGTTGGTGTCATCTGCCAATGACAGATGTTACTGTTCTTGATAGGAAATGTTTTTTTTTTTGTTTTTTTGTTTTTGTCCCTCACATCACCCAGGATAGTGTAACTGTGGAATTCTGGAGAAAATTAGATATGCGTGGTGTTTACAATGTGCTACAACTCTTTGCTCTGGGGCATCACGTGCTGAGGTCTGCTGGGACCTGGGCTCCTTTCTCGCAGACATGTTAAAGTCAGACCTGCCTGCCAAGTGCACAAGCAGTGAACTGTACCCCCAGGACTATGCTTACTGCGGTCTATTTTGTCTCTGGGTCTGTGACAGCCCTTTTCCCCATCTTAGTTTGTGTTCAAACCCTAGAACAGGGAAGAGATATAGTAAGTATGCTGCTGTTCTCCTCCAGCCCTCCCAAACAAAGTGGGATGTTGCTTAGCAAAATATCATTTTCCTACCTGGGTAGAGCCTCAGAGTCTTGAACATGTGGTTCCTGGTCGCAACTGCTGTTGGCTTAAAATTGGCACATTTTATGACATCTGTGATCCGTACCCTAGAGGCTGGAGGTGTTGTCATCTTTTGGTTGTGCTGTCATTTTAGTAAGTGTGAGCGGGTGTGGGAGTTCAGAAGATGACCAAGAACGTGTTAGCGTGATCAGGAAAGATTCGATGGTGGAAGAAGCGGGGAGAGAGGATTCCGCTGGGTGGTGGGGAGGAAGCTGTCTCGTGAACAGAGGGACAGGAGAGGAAAGGAAGTAAACCCCTAATCTGGGGATGGTGAATAAGTCCGTTTGGTAGATTCGGAGGGTTTCTATGGGGCAGTGGTTCTCAGTTGTAGTGTGTCAGTCACCTCTGGGCCCCATCCCCGGAGTTTCTGTTTTAGTAGGTGTGAGGCAGGGCTCGCGAATTTGCATTTCTTACCGGTTCCCAGGCGATGCTGCTGGTCCTGCTTTAGGGGGAGGTCAGGTGCTGCTGGAGGAGTCACATTCAAGTGGTGGTGGGGTGACCGGGGCAGCCGTGCTCCCCAATTCCGGGGATCACCTTTCCCACGTGTGCTCCCTTCCGGGCTGGCCCTGGGCAGAGCTCGGCCGAGGTCTGGAGCTCCAGTCTAAGGAGCTGGCCCTTGACTGTAGGTTATGAGAAGCCAGGGGAGAATTTTATCTGGATCGTGTTATTGGCATTAACTTTTTTGTTAATTTGGTAACAGAGGGAGAAGCAGCCAGAGATGGTTAGACAATATGAAGGGTAGGGCTGTGTCCAGAGGGTGGGTTATTTCAGGAGTGGATTTGGGAGGAAGATCTGGAAGGAAAGAAAAAGGAAGAATACAAAGGTGGGTCACAAAGGTGACCCAATGTTACCTTCAGCTTGGGAGCCTGGAGAATGGTGCTCACGTTGACATAAAGGGGAAATCAGAGCCCCGCCTCCTTTGGAGAGAACCTCTCAGTTATTTAAAAACTGAGTTGAAATTGCTTATCTTCTCTCCCAAGGAGATTATTATCGATCCTGTTTTCAAAGTCAAGGGTCTGCGTCATGTTCCATGCTTTCCAATTGTTTTTATCTTCAATATCTAAGTTTTTCATGAGCCTAAACATATAGTCACTTGCCTCCTGGAATAATTTCCTCTTATCCTGAGGTTTAAATGGAAGACTATTGTTTAAAAAATGTCTTAGCCATTCCAGTGTAATTTTCTCTAGATATTTATACCCTTATAGTCTTGCCTTAAGTATAAGTGAAACAGTATCTTTGAAAGTCACTTGTTGGGGGGACTTCCTGGTGGCGCAGTAGTGAAGACTCCGAGCTCCCAATGCAGGGGCCCCGGATTCGATCCTTGGCCAGGGAACTAGATCCCACATGCGTGCTGCAACTAAGAGTTCGCATGCCACAACTAAGGAGCTGGCGAGCTGCAGGTAAGGAGCGCAGCTGCTGCAACCAAATAAATAAATAAAAATTAAAAAATAAAAGTCACTTACGTTTTTAGCAGTAGAGCCTTAATTACATTGGGTTGCAGTGTAGCTCTTTAGCTTTTCTGTGAGTTATCGCTTTCTAGTTATTCGATCCTTGTGAACACACACACATTGGTTTACATTTGGGTTTTTCCTTTTTTTGTTGAAAGTAATACATGTTCCAAATTGGAGACAATTTGGAACATAATTAATAACAGTTTAAGAAGAAGGGAAAATCTGCTGTGAACTACCCATAAATTACGCCTTTACCGTTTTCCTTCATCTCACTCAGTCTCCCGAGGGCTGCGTGTGGATTGCGGCCGTTGTGCCAGGGTGTGGAGTTCCGTGACCCGTGTTCTCTGGCCTCTCCTCTGCCCCAGGATCTGACTTCCCCTGTATTTTGCCTGGGGCCGCATGACTGGGGGCGACGGTAGGAAACCAGATGCTGACCTGGACAAGGAAGGGGTCTGGCGAGCAGGGGCTGGGAGTGAAGAGGGCTGCACTCGGGGCTCTGATGAGTTGCTGTTCTCATCTCTGCCTTGTTCGGGTCTGTCCTCTTGGGGCTTTAGGGCCTGGGGAAGGAGGAGGCTGGGGAAATCAGGCTGAAGAAACTGTGTCACAGCAGAATTCCCCTCGCCTTGTCCTCGTAGAGGGACCTGAGAAGGGGAAGTTCCTCGAGGATCACGCAGAGAGAGAAGGAAACGTTTGAGGTCGGTGACAGGCCAGCCTCAGCCCGAGGTGGCCTGAGCAGGACAGCAGCCATGGGTGGAACAGTACAGGTGTCAGTAAAGGCAGGTAGTGACAGAGCTTAAGGTGCAGCTGGGTGAGCAGATGCCCAAAGGGATGTTGCTTGAGGTGGCTCCGAGAGGGGGTCCGGTGACGAGGGAGTGGGCTAAGTGAGCAGCCTGGCTTTGTGCGGGGTAAGCCCTGTCTCCTCCACCTCTCGCCTTTGGGAACTCCAGAGAAAAAGAAAGAGGAAGGGCTCAAGTCTTTATTTGGCTGTAGGAGCCATTGATCCTGCAGACTTAGGGAATAACTGTGAGTGACCTTATTTAGGACCCAGAAACTATTGGGGCCTAGGTGTGGTGGCCATTTAATCTGTTGACCAAACTGGGACACTGTTAATATTTGCATTGGGGCTGGACCTGGCAAGCCCAGATCACTCTAGATAACAGGGATATTCAGGTCACATACACACATAAAAAGACCTCTAGGAACTGCTTCTTATAGCTTGAGTAGCTCCTTCCCAAGGCCCTAAACTGTTTTCATACGTTGGCTTTTTTGTTCTGCCTTAAAAAAAAATTAAGGATAGTAGCTCTTTGTTATATTAGGACTATTTTGCTCTACTAAATATTTTACCAAAAATATTGTTAATGGCTAGTTGTTTCATCTTATAAATGTACCACAGTTTTATTAATTGCATTATGTTAATCATCTAGATTCCATGCCAGCTGTTTGCTACTATGAATAACAAAAGCAGTAAATCTTCGTGTATGTCTCAGTATTTCCTCAGAAGTCAGATTCTTAGAAATAGAACGACTGGATCAGATCGTACGGTTCTTGATATGTATGGCCAATTCTAGGCATTTATGGTAAATTTGAATTTCTCAGTTGAAAAAGTCTGACAGTTCAGTTGCTTGGTTTTGGAACTACTATGAAATACATGATTTTTTGAAAGTCACTAGATAATTTTTACCACTTATGACCGTGGACTACAAAGGGTAATGCAATGAAGCAACAACTTGAATAAAGAAAAGACTTTTGGGGAAGAGAGGGCTAGATAAATTAGGAGTTTGGGATTAACAGATACACATTACTATATATAAAATAGATAAACAAGGATTTACTGTATGGCACAGGGAAACTATATATTCAATATCTTGTAATAACCTATAATGGAAAAGAATCTGAAAAAGAATATATATATATACACATATATACACATATATGTATATAATGAAATCACTTTGCTGTACACCTGAAACTAACACATTGTAAATGTAAATTTACATTGTAAATCAACTGTATTTCAATAAAAAGTTGTTTGTTTTGGGAAGAAAATTTCTATCGACAAAAATAAACATTTTTTCACATTGTAAAATAAAATTATAAAATATCACTTTTATTGCTAATGCAACCCCTTTTCACATTGCCGTGGAGCGAACGTCTTAGAGAGACTGGATTATACTGAATGGAACTGTGGTGCTTGTGCGGGGTGTGGACAAAGAAACATTTGCCTGTGAAAAATTTCTCCTGACTTTATTGACAGCTGGCACAGCACGGTTGAAAGATCAAGTATTGGGCGTGTTGAGCTGTGTGTAGTTTTCAGGAGGAACATGATTCTTTATGTCTGTGATGATAGTTGCACAACATCATGGGGGCACCGGTGGCATTTCTCGCGTGGCACGTGCATCTTATCAGCATGGAAGTAGCACATTTTCAGCAGTGGGTTCTTCCAGTGTGAGTCAGCCGTGCAGCTGACCAGTCAGCTACTAGTTATAGAATACTACTTTGTGGGAATGGTTGTCAGCAAAAAAAAAAAAGTCTGCCTGACCTCAGGGAGAACTAAAGCCGGGAAGTCAGCTTTGGAGAGAACTGTGCGTATAGATCACGGGATCAGATGAAGTGAAGGTGCTTTGTGGAGGCCGTGTGGTGACGGGTTCAGTCACTGCTGACGTCTCTCTGCAGCCAGCCCTGGGCCTGGGGTGCACGTTACTGACTGTGTTACAACTTGCTCAGAGGGGTCAGACCAGTTTGCAAACAGGAAAGAATAAACTTCTGGAAAGTTCATGTGTCAAAACTTCCTGGTTAGTTTGAAAGCATTCTACAGTTGTTCCTAGCTCGACTAGTCTGTAAAGATTCAAAAGACCCAGGAAGGATTTCCTTCTATTTTAAATATGAGACTGCAGTCCATTCCAAAATGATGAAGTGTGTGGGTGATTATGTTCTAACAGGAAAATAAAGTGTTATTGTAAGTATGACACTCGGATAATAATACATAAGCTAAAGGGGTAGAATAACTTTGAATAGTGACTTGTTTCGCTCCGAGGGCCTCTATGTATCTTGAAGCATCACTAATCTTAAAAAAAAAAAAAAAATCACAGGGCTGGAGTTCTGCTTTTTTAGATTTACCAGTTTTCTGATGATGACTTGTGTCTAATTCCTTCTGCTGAGTCTGTAATCCAGTGTTCCACTTTGCTTCTCTCTGTTCTCTGGTCCTGGATTTAACATTTATTGTTATGGCTTCCCAGTTGTTTTTGAAAGGTGACTTGACAATGTTAGGCGTAAGTGGAAGCTGTATTACACCCTTCAGATTGATAGCATGTAACTTTTAGAACATGAGTATGGCCAGGGTAGTGTTTGTGATATCTTAAGCAGCTCCTTGAATTCCTTGGACATCCCTGAAATGGATGCACATGCATGGTATCCAGGACATAAATGACATGTGATTTATGCCTTTAAAAAAAGTCATCCTGGGACTTCCCTCGTGGTGCAGTGGTTAAGAATTTGCCTGCCAACGCAGGGAACATGGGTTCGATTCCTTGTCCGGGAAGATCCTACATGCCGCGGAGCAACTAAGCCCCTGCGTCACAACTACTGAAACCCACATGCGTAGAGCCGGTGCTCCTCAGCAAGAGAAGCCACCTCAATGAGAAGCCGGCGCACCGCAACGAAGAGTAGCCCCTGCTCGCCGCTGTAGAGAAAAGCCTGCGCGCAGCAAAGAAGACCCAACGCAGCCAAAAACAAATTAAAAAATAGTCATCCAGGCAAGCCGCCCCCCCACCCCCATTGTCATATCTGAGCTCTTTGCTCTTAAAATGGGTACTAAGCCTGTTTGAAGGTATTTACGAGGAAGATGTGAATTTGGCTTTCCCTCTCTCATTGTTAGCGATGACTTTGGTCAGTTATTGTGGATTTTTAGCAATCACTTGAAGTAAGGAAGATTGGACTCTGTGATTTTAATATTACAGTAGGCTTAAAAATACCTATAAAGGCTTGGCTCGTAGATGACTGTTAGCTGACGCTCATATTCTTAATCCTTTAGGTATGCAAACCACTCCCTATTTTCATAATTTAATCACCGAACACATTTTTTTTAAGTCCCAAGTTAGTAGTGAGAAGCCGAACCTTGGAATTCCTTTTACAGGATAAACTTGTTTCTGATCTTAGGAGAATTGTAGTTTGTGTGTTCATGTTTATTGGTAAGAATTTTTCTGGGCTGGGTCATTTAAAAACTGTCGGTTTCCAAATTTTCCATGTGCAAGGTTGTTGTTGGTTTTTTTTTTTTTTTTTTTTGGTTAAAGATAAGGCAGAGGGAGACCCTAGGGGAAGGCACTGTGACAGTTGTAAACTGCCTGAGAGTTGTTAAGTGGAACTAGCCTTAAGGCAGCTGGAGAGCCTGTAAGCCTTTTGTAAGCAGCTGCATCGTATCAAATAACTGATCTGCATTAATGTTAGTACGAAAAGCAGACCGAGTAGTGTCTTTAAGTGTATTTGTTTCTTGAATCTGGCAATACCAACCTTCAAGTTGTGTGACCCCTGGAGTAATTGCCCTGTGGGCATGGGAAGCCTAACACCCTACTGAGGGATCCATAGCAAGAAACTCAGTTCCTACCCTTGGCAGGGAAAAGAAGCGTGTCAAAACGTTATAGGAAGAATTTTTTCCCCTACTTTCCCATTAGCTTATTCTCTTAACCTAGATGCCGTCCCATCTGCAGGAACAGAAGGGGGAAAACATTCCATGAAACATTTTGATTGGCAGGTTAGTAGGAAGACCACTGTAATATTTTAAAGGACAGCTGAAGATAAATGGAAACTTAAAAAAAAATTCATTGGTAGATATGCTGCAGGTCATATGTACTGGATGGCACAAATTAGTTTTTGTGTTTGAGTTAATTTATAACAATAATTACTATCTCTTCACACATAAGACCTGTTAAAGTTGTTTGGAGGTATGGGTGGAGGAAAGGTGGATACAAAAATGAATCTGTATTCAGCCTCCATTTCCTTGCCCCCTACTGTGCCTTGCGTTTTGCTCTTGCTTCTCTAGTGATGTTTTCCCTCCCCACGGTCATGCTTCTGGTCTCCTTGGACTCAGCGTAGTGGATGCATTTTACTTCTTACCTTCACCCCTTGGCAGCATTTGCTGTGTTAAGTCACTCCTTTGTTCTTGAAGCACTCCCTGCCCAGTTCTGAAGGACTGCTCAGTCCTTCTGCAAAAAAGTTAGCCTCTTGTTCACTAGTCTTATCTCCCCAGCAAATAATCCAGGTGGAAGCTAGGAGATCAGGGGTGTAACACGTATAAGGTGCTGGTAGGCCTTTAGGAGACAGGAGGGAAACGGGAGGACCAGGTGTGAGTTCCTGGTAGAAGCAGCATTGAGTTTTTTTTTTTTTTTTTTTCTCTTGTTTAAGTGGCTTTTGAGATGTACTTGGTACGGTGGGAGCTCAGTACGTGAATGAATGAAGGCAGGGTTTAAACAAACAGTTTGGATCCCGGAAGAGGAGTTTCAGTGTAGGAAACAGCATGAGCAAAGCAGTCAGCTGAGGGGGATGATGGAGCTTTGAAGGTGAAAATGAATCATTCTCTTGGCCGGGGTAGGGGTGGGGGGGGTGGGGCAGGAGGAGCGCAAGGCTGCAAATGGCAGCCAAGGAATTTCGGGTTGTGTTTGTTAGGCAGTGGGTGGAAGGGAGGTGCGGCTGGAAGCACTGGGAAGGTTAATTCGGCAGCAGCGTGTTGCATGGGGTTAGAATGAGGACATCCTCATTTTGGTCTCACCTCTGGACTCTTCTCAGGCGTTTTGTCCCTGGAGGGGTCAAGTCCCAGCCACTGCCTTCCTGCTGCCCTGGCTCAGTCCTCTTGTCCTTTGGTCACTTCACCTGAACCACCTGGTCCCATGACCATTGACTGAATTCCTACCACCTTGCGTGCACAGCATATCAAGTAATAACAGCCTTAACTCCGCTCTCCTGATAACACGAATACAAATGCGGTAACCTTGGGAGAAATCTTGGTACCTGGTGGGAAATACAACAGCGTGTGGGTGGAGTTAACTCGAAGCCCCAGATCCCTGAGCAGGTCTGTGATGTAGGAAAGTGCGTGAAGAGGGTGTAGGCCCTGTGAGCTGGGTGCCTTGGATGGGATTAGGAATAAGGGGCTTAGGGTGAAATCAGGGCTCAGTGTTTGCTTAAAACCCTAATTAATAGTTCCCAGGAATGAAAAACATGAGAAGTGACTTTCCTCTCTTCCTCTGCAGGACTCCTTTCCCCCATATACACAAACTAAACACACCTTCCCGAAAACGCCACATTGACATCATAGTAGCTTTTTTTTTTTTTCTCTAAAAGAGTAAGTACTTCTAAGGTCAAGTGAAAGTATGAAGGAAACATTTTGAAGGCACTTCTTTCTGTCCAAACCTTGGTAAGCTTGGGGGCAAGGATCAAGGGTGGGGTGACAGGGCTTCCCTGGTGGCACAGTGGTTGAGAGTCCGCCTGCCGATGCAGGGGACACGGGTTCGTGCCCCGGTCCGGGAAGATCCCACATGCCGCGGAGCAGCTAGGCCCGTGAGCCATGGCCACTGAGCCTGAGCGTCCGGAGCCTGTGCTCCGCAACGGGAGAGGCCACAACAGTGAGAGGCCCACGTACCGCAAAAAAAAAAAGAAAAAAAGGGTGGGGTGACAAGTGCATTGGGCTGGGATCCCCTGTCTTCACCTCTGCTGGCCTCTCTCTTCCTTTGTACACATTTGGGAATGTTCTGTGCACGTGACTTGAGCCATGGGTAATCAGCAGGCTGCCTGCCTTATCTCAATAAGTGTTATCTATGTTAGATCTTTCTGGTGGGTGAAAATGAAAAAAAAAGTGTCATTCTGAGATATTAGAGAATAGAGAACTGTGATTATAAGGGTTTTGGTAGATTCCTGTGACATCAGGAAACATACTTTCTTATGCTTGAGAAAATATTCATGCTTCATTGTTATTTATAAGCTATGGAACAGCTGGGGTGTCTGGAAAGTCACCCAGATGGAATAAAACTAGGACTACGTTAGAACGTCAGTTAATATTGTGATCATAAACATGTTGCTGATGCCATAAATCCATTCAGTTCTTGTAGCAGCAGCAGCAACTCTCCTCAGCTACTGGAATTTTCACTGACCTGCCGACCTGAGTGCAAACTGCAAGCGGGTGGTTGCTTTGGTGAGAGCATCCTTCCCTCTTAGCAGCTCCTACTGTCTTTGCGGGTGAGCCCTGGAAAAAGAGGCTCCTGGCATAGACATTATCTGCGTTCAATTTGTGGAAGTCAGTTTAACGAAAATCTTAAATTCAGCTTGCTAAATTACAATCTAAGCAACATTTTGTGTAGGTGTATTTCTGTGTGTGTGCTGAGTGCCACCTGGCTATGGCCTCTGCATATTTTAAGCGAGAGTTTCAGAAATTCTGCTTAGCACAATATCCTAATTCTGATCTCATGCTTTAGGTAAGTGCGTCAGGTATGTGGAGGTGAACTGGGCTGCCTGGTGTCACACAGCTAGGTGGTATCAGAACTCACACCTTTTGTATTTTCACTTCCTGTTCAGGGCTTTCCCCAATAAACTACAGTTTTTCTCTTTAAAACAGTGATGGAAGTTGTTTAGAGTCAGAGCATTCCTGTTGGTCCAGGGAGGCAGGATCCACATGAAATGTGAGCATCTCATCAGCTCTCCTTGGTAGGGATTTATGAGGGCTCACATTTGGTGCTTTTCTATTAGCAATTGAAAAGGTGTGTTCTTAATGAACAGAGAGTTTGTTTTTTCTTAATCCTAGTGTCTTAGCTTGGGTTGTTATAACAAAATATCATAGGCTGAGTGGCTTAAACAACAGATATTTCTCATTTCTGGCGGCTGGGAAATCCAAGATGAAGGTGCCGCCAGATTTGTTCCTGGCGAGAACCCTCTTCCTGGCTTGTCCACCTTCTTGCTGTGTCCTGATATGGTGGAGCGAGAGCACACAAGCTTTGGTCTCTTCCTCTTATAAGGACACTAATCCTATCAAGGGGCCCCACCCTCATGACCTCATCTAAACCTAATGACCTCATTTAAATCTAATTACCTCCCGAAGGCCCTTCCTCCAAATACCATCACTTTGGAGGTTAGGGCTTCACCATATGAATTTGGGGTGCACACAAACATTGGGTCCATAACACACAGTGATACTGTTTTTCAAATGGGCTGTCTGGTAGAAAATATGTGTTCTAGAGGAGATCCAGTGTATCAGTACTTATTATTCATACAAATATTCAAAGATTTGATGCACTGTATTTGAAAAGATTCAGAGATGACTAATAATTTGACTTTTTCTATGTGCTTGTCCAGTTATTGAGCAAATATTTACTTGAGCACATCTTATGATTCAGGCCCTGTGCTGGGTTCTAGGCTGAAGGGATAAGAAAGCTGTAGCACACATTTGGTAGCCAATATTAAATTTGTATACAAAGAGTTATTTTCTTCTAATCTTCTTTCAAATAAACTTTATCAAGTTGCAGTGTTGTCCTGTTTTTTTTCTTATGCAGTATTATGAACACACATAATATATAGATAATATAATGAATACCTAAGTACTCACACCTGGCTCTGTCAGATCTTAATATTTGAAGGAAACATGTCAAAATGTTTTTTTATTGTGAGAAATGAACATCGCTGGGAATTGAAGACCCTTGTGTGTCACACCCTGTCCTCTGTGTCTCTGTCATCTTTTAGAAGTAACCACTATCCAGGATTTGGGGTATACCATTACCGTGCATGATTTTATGCTTTTATTATACATGTATGAGTTTATGAGCAATATAAAATAATCATTTAAAAAACTTTATGAAAAAGATAGCAAACTGTATAAGTTTTTCTGTACCTTGAGAGAAAAAAACAGCCATAAAAAATTACTTTTGGGGCTTCCCTGGTGGCGCAGTGGTTGAGAGTCCTCCTGCCGATGCAGGGGACATGGGTTCGTGCCCCAGTCCGGGAAGATCCCACATGCCGCGGAGTGGCTGGGCCCGTGAGCCATGGCTGCTGAGCCTGTGTGTCCGGAGCCTGTGCTCCGCAACGGGAGAGGCCACAACAGTGAGAGGCCCGCGTACCGCAAAAAAAAAAAAGAAAAAAAATTACTTTTGGGATTCATTCATTTTGATACCTAGCTCTAGTTCTTCTTAAAAATCTGATGTATATAGTATTCCTTTGTATGATTAGTCTATGTTATATTAGCCTGTTCTCCTGTTGTCAGATATGTTTGGCATGTTTCCGAATTTTCAGTATTGTAAACAGCACTGCTTGGACATTATTGTTTATGTCTCCTGATGTGTGTGTGTAAGATTCTCTGGGGACACGTGAGTGTGGAGATGCTGGGTGAAGCTTATCTCCAGATTTACCAGATAGTGTTACATTGCTGTACAGAGGAGCCAGTTTACATTCTCCTCAGAATATCTGTGATCTTGTTGAACTGCATCTTCCCCAACACTTGGTATCATCAAGCTTTGGAAGTTTGCTCATCTGTGTAGTGTAAAGTGATACCTTACTGTTTCTAGCTTTAACGCTGCAGTTCCCTGATTGCGGTGAGGTCGACTATCCTATTACATGTCTGTTGGCCTTTCAGGCTGCTGCTTCTGTGTGCCTGTTCATAAGGTACCCCCACTTCTTTATTGGTGGTGGGACTCGGGTGCAGAAAAGTGGATTGACTGTAATCTTTGATTCATGACACATGATCATCATCGGGTTTTGTATGACCCTCTCGTTTATTCATATTTTTAATGTAATGAATACCTGTGAACTCATCAGGGTCTGAAACATTACCAACAATTTCCATCTGCCTGTATTTCTCCCTGCTCCATTCCTCTGCCTCCCCGTACACCCCTCATTTTTTAAAATACTATCTTGAACTTTAATCATTGCTTCTCAACTCGTCCCCCCCACACCCCCCATTTTTAAAAATAATGTCTTGAACTTTAATCATTGCTTCTCATCTAGTTCTGTATGTGCTCTTCACTCAGGACCTTGTTTTTCTCATTCCCTGTTATTAGTATGATTTATCTGGGTTGTTGCCTTGGCTTTGTCCATTCATTTTCACTGCCCTATAACATTCCCCAGTTTTACTATTTTTCTATCATTTCACCTGTGACTGGGTTGTTTCTAGTTCTGTTGTTATGCACTGTTCTTCTATCAACGTTCATTTATATGAATCTTGCTGGTTGTGATCAGGATGGTCTCTTGAATACTATCTGGGACAGGAAATGCTGGATTAGATATTCTGATATTAACTTGGTTTAGCTAATTCCAATTTTTTCCCTACAAGGTGTACCATTCACATTCCCATGAGCAGTGAATCAGGTTGCTCTAGAGCTTCTTCTCAATTTGTAGTTCTTTTTGTGTATATAATTCTCATTGGTACACAGCTCTTGGTTTGGTGGAATTGGTAATAAGGTTTGATTTCCTTGTAACACGCCACCTGATCTGGAGGGAGTCGGGGAGGAACCCATAAACCTGCCTGGCTCACTGCTGGAGGCTCCCATTGTTTGTGAAAAGAACCTGATATTTGCGGGTGGCCATGTGGGCTTAGGTCGTTTGCAGCATCTCTCTTCACGTGTATTTGATTCCTACTTTTATGTTGATAATTATTTAAGATTTATTGGTTTTATAATATATCTCATAGGTCTATTTAAAGTTAAAGCAGGTAGAATCGCTGCTGTTTTGTAGCGTCTGCTCTGTTTGTTCATGGTGGCTTTTTTCCTTGTGTGTTTTTTAGTTTTGGATTGTGAGCTCCTTTTCGGTTGAGTTTTATCCGTGGGAGTCCTGGGAGACCTGGATCGAAGGTGTATTAAAAATATAGAGTAGGAGTTTGATTGACAAAATACTTAGCAAAGTTGGGTAAACTAAAATAAACATCCTGTAATGCATAGCTGTGATTGTGTAAAAAGTATGGAAAAGTCCCTAGAATCTGACAATGAGGAAAAGACATAATTCCAGATGGTATACTAGGTATATACTGAACTTACAGCAGAGTCAGAATCAAGATGCTTGGTGTCTTCACACCAACATGGGGAGAGAGAAGGAGGTTTTGGGCAAGGAGTTGGAGCTGGGATCTTCCTCCATATCTAGTTTGCCAGGACCACTCTATGGCTGCACCCTCAGTGAAGGGATGGACCAGAAAACACCTGCCCACCAACACAGAAATCTGAAGAAGTTTGTCCACCTCAGCCTGGGCTCTGGGTAGGGGATACAAGTGCTCTGGTCTCTTCCTAAAATTAGAAAGCACAGGTGGTCCCTTACCTCTTTGGGTTCACATGTATGCAGCCCAAGTTTTCCAGGAATCGCCAAGTCAGGGAATTAGCATAAAATCCAATACAGAGTCAGTGATGGCCCTCTGCTGAGGTGCCTCCCAAAAACAAATCCGTGGCTGTTTACATGTCTTCTCCCTTAGCAGTAAGCTTCTTGGAATGTGGACACATTCCAAGAAGCACCTGTGTACCTGTGTACATCAGTGTGCTTGTGGAATGAATGAATAAGTGAACAAGTGGAAACACGTGGGCATTTTTAAACATACATAACTTTTACCCACTATGTAGATTTTCAACATGTTAAAAAAATAAAGCTTAGAAGGGATGCTATTTTGCAGTTAAATTTTTTACAGTTTTCAAATCATTCTTCCATTCTTAGAATCGTCTTCAGATCCCAGAATCAGCAGACATTTATTGAGCATCTTTGCTGTTCTGTGTGTTGTGAAGGATGCAAAGACGACTGTGTGCTCTGCCTGTTAGGGAGTGACAAGCTTGAACATAAATCATTACGTGCAAAGTGCCAAATAAGTGCTATAGTAAATTTTAACATAGTTTTGGGATAGCAGGGGTTGGCAGTGATTCATTTCACCTCAGGGATTTGTTCATTCAGTGAACATTTACTAGAGCTTCCACGTGGTCAGCACTGGGAGGATTACAAAAGTACCTAAGATTTATTGTACGCTCACCCATGTATTAGGCTGCAAACATTTTATATACAGTTAATGTCTACAATGTAATTTAATTCCCACAACATCCCCTTTAAGAGGATCCTATAATTATCCTCATTTTAAAAACTTTTTATTGAAATTTAGCATATATTTAGAGAAGTCCACTTTCACACATGTAGACCTGGATGGACGTTCATGAATTGTATACACCTGTGTAACCAGCACCCAGAGTAAGAACAAACTAAACATTACAGACACTCCAGAGCGCCCCCTTATGCCTCCTTGACTTCCAACGGCAATTTCTTTTTCTGTATTTTCTAGAAATGGAATCCTGTAGTATGTATTCTTTTGGTATGTTGCTCTATTGTATGTAGTTTGGCATTGCTCATTCCTGTTGTTGCCTAGTATGCCATTAGCCCCATTTTACGGTGTTGGTGTTCTGTCATGTAGGTATAGAATGATTAATTTAATCCCAATGAATTTATCCTTCTGATGGATATCTGGGTTGTTTCTAACATGTCATCACTGATACTTTACCATAAAAGAAAAAAATCCATTTCAGTATTTAAAGTACGTTTTTAGTTTCCAGCTACTTTGCGGTTGACAATAATCAGATCCATATAAATATGGCCGCTAACAAAGTATTGATTTCCCATGTGGCTTCTTTGTGAGGTAGCAGCTGCCAGTCAGGGGTTTGCGGAGCACAGGCTCCAGACGCGCAGGCTCAGCGGCCATGGCTCACAAGCCTAGCCGCACCGCGGCACGTGGGATCTTCCCGGACTGGGGCACGAACCCGTGTCCCCTGCATTGGCAGGCAGACTCTCAACCACTGCGCCACCAGGGAAGCCCAGTCTACTTGCCTTTTGAAAGTACCTTGTAAGTGTATGTAGTATCCTTGCTTTTTTCCTTTTGCCCTATTTCTGTTGTCTTCTTCTTACTCCCCTTTTCTCCTTGAAAATTTATTAGATCATTTCAGTTCTGCTGTAGCCCCAAATTACATTCCTTTGCCTGAGGGGTAGCTCTCCCTTTGGTCTACTGATGAGTCCTTCAGGAGGCTCTCCAGGGGTCATGAGTCTTCAGAGGACATAGAATTTTCTTTTTCTTTCTTTTAATTGAAGTATAGTTAATTTATAATGTTGTTAGTTTCTGGTGTACAGCAAAGTGATTCAGATATATATATATATATATATATATATATATATACACACACACACACACACACACACATACACACACACACAGACACACACATATATATACTTTTTCATATTCTTTTCTGTTATACCTTATTACGAGATATTGAATATAATTCCCTGTGCTATACCGTTGGACCTTGTTTATCTATTTTATTTATTTTAAAATTTATTTTTATATTATTTATTTCTATATTTATTTATTTATGGCTGTGTTGGGTCTTTGTTGCTCCCCGCGTGATTTCTCTAGTTGCGGTGAGTGGGGGCTGCTCTTCGCTGTGGTGCGCAGGCTTCTCGTTGCAGTGGCTTTTCTTGTCGGGGAGCACAGGCTCTAGGCATGTGGGCTTCAGTAGTTGTGGCACACGGGCTCAGTAGTTGTGACTTGTGGGCTCTAGAGCGCAGGCTCAGTAGTTGTGGCGCACAGGCTTCGTTGCTCCGCGGCATGTGAGCTCTTCCCAGACAAGGGCTCGAGCCCGTGTCCCCTGCATTGGCAGGTGGATTCTTAACCACTGAGCCACCACTGAAGTCCTCTATTTGTATATAATAGTTTGTATCCGCTAATCCCAAAGTTCTAATTTATCTCCCCCAACCCTTTCCCCTTTGGTAACTATAAGGTTGTTTTCTCTGTCTGTGGGTCTGTTTCTATTTTGTGAATAAGTTCTTTTGTATCATATTTTAGGTTCCATATATAATGATATTATATGATACTTGTCTGTGTCTGACGTACTTAGTATGATAATCTCTAGGTCCATCCATGTTGCTACAAATGGCATTATTTCATTCTTTTTTACGGCTGAGTAACATTCCACATCTTCTTTATCCATTCATCTGTCGATGGACATTTAGGTTGCTTCCAGGTCCTGGCTACTGTAAATAGTGCTGCAGTGAACATTGGGGTACATGTGTCTTTTTGAATTCGAGTTTTGTCCAGATACATGCCCAGGAGTGGGATTGCTGGATCATATGGTAACTCTGTTTTTAGTTTTTTAAGACACCTCCTTACTGTTTTCCATAGTGGCTACACCAATTTACATTCCCACCAACAGTGTAGGAGGGCTCCCTTTTCTCCACATCCTCTCCAGCATTTATTATTTGTAGTTTTTTTTTTTTTTTTGCGGTACGCGGGCCTCTCACTGTTGTGGCCTCTCCCGTTGCGGAGCACAGGCTCCGGACGCGCAGGCTCAGCGGCCACGGCTCACGGGCTTAGTTGCTCCGCGGCATGTGGGATCTTCCTGGACCGGGGCACGAACCCGTGTCCCCTGCATCGGCAGGCGGACTCTCAACCACTGCGCCACCAGGGAAGCCCTATTTGTAGATTTTTGATGATGGCCATTCTGACCCGTGTGAGGTGATACCTCATTGGAGCTCTGATTTGCGTTTCTCTACTAATTAGCAGCGTTGAACATCTTTTCACGTGCTTATTGTGTAGACATTTCTTTGTGAAACATTGTTTAGTGCTGTGGTTCACAAAGGGAACTTCTGGAGTGTGAGCTCCTGGAAGGTAGGAGCTGTGTGGTAGTCACCATGGCGCCTTGCATGTAGTTGGTGCTCAATAAATGACGCGTTGAGGACCTGCTGGAGCCTCAGGCTTGTATTCTTTTGATTGAACTCTATAATGTCATGATTTATGCTTTGCGGGAACATGATTAATTTTCTTAGACTCTTCAAACACAAATAGAGTACTTGGAGCTGTTTATTTAAATTTTTTTCTCTATTCTGATAGTAAAGATGAGTGATTTAGGAGTGCACTAGAAAATAAATTTATAATGGTTTTGCTATAATATGAAGTTTCTTATATTTTCTCCATTCTTTGAATATTAATTGAAGCCCAACCTACTGAATGTCATGCAGTAGACATAGAAAGATGCATATAAATAATTCCCTGCCCTTGGGGAACTTAGTGGGAGAGACAGACACATATATGAATATAATACAGTGTGGTAAAATAGATCAATACAGCTGTGAGTAGGTTTTGGTTTTTGAACACTGTGGAGGGGGAGACCTCAGCATAGTGGATGGAGAGGGTGTCCATCCTGGGTCCTCCTGGAATAGGTGACACTGGAACAGAATCTTAGGGAAAGTGCATAAATTCCTACACAACCTTCCACCCAGGCGCTACTCCACCTCTTTTCCCCTTTATTTCTAGAGTGGGAGTACTGCCCATAGTTACAATATTCTACCCTTTCTAATGTAAAAATCTAATTTTTGTCTTTTTTCCTCACATCACCTGGCTCTTCTCTCGTGGGGTCATGCTGATTCGAGCTCTGACATGGCTTTAGAATGTGGTTTCTGCTGTCTTGTCCTCTCTTTCCTCCCATGGATGCTTCCTGGGTTTGGAGGAAAAGGGGTAGAAATCAGTTTTGGTTGTGTTTTAAGCATCTGACCTGGAGCCTGGCACATCGTGGGTTCAAACTTCTGTTGAACCAGAATGACCCGAGTGATCTCTAACTGGTCTTCCTTCCTCTTGTCTCTTTTCCTTCCCTTTGACTCTATACAGGGTACTCAAAATTAGTAGAACTCCCCCCTCCCCCAGCATCATTCCTCTGCTTAAAATTCTTCTGTGACTCCTTCTCATCCTCAAGGTGAAAATCCAGCGTCTTAGTCCAGGTCCTTACCATTGACCCAGCCTGCATGAAGTGCATCCCATCATACTGCATGTCAGAGCATGCCTTGAGATCTTTGTTATTTCCTGGCCCCATGTACTCTCCTTTTTTCTGATGTGTCATTTCTGTGTCAGGTTTTAAGATCCAGCTCAGCTGTCACCACCCCTGTGAAACCTTCCCTACCTTTCCCAGGAAGAATTAGTACCCTCTGCTGGGTTCCCTGATGTCTGTCCAATCAGTCATCTTGTAGGATTTCTATATTATGCTACAACCCTCTGTTTCCCTCTGCATTTCCCCCATTACACTGAGGGCCAGGAATTGTGCCTGATTCTTCTTTGTCCCCTGGTCAGGCCCATGTTACAGGTCAGACATATAGATCGTCCCTATAAACACACTTCCTGCTTTCCCATATCTCTTGTTTTGCTTGCATGATTTTTTAAATGATGGACGTGCCTTACCATCAGCTCTGTTTAAATGTAGTGCATTATTCAAGGGCCAGTTTCTCATGCCTTGTCTGTGAAGTTTTCTGTGATTATGGCACCCCAGAATATTGGCAGCTACCTCTGAACCATCTATGTTTGTTCGCCCTTGGCTGTGGCACTTACATGACATCCTGCTATTATTTTTTTTAAACCTATACACTTAAAAAAATTTATTTGTATATTTATTTTTGGCTGTGTGGGGTCTTCATTGCTGCGCGTGGGCTTTCTCTAGTTGCGGTGAGCGGAGGTTACTCTTCCTTGCGGTGCATGGGCTTCTCATTGCGGTGGCTTCTCTTGTTGCAGAGCACGGGCTCTAGGTGTGTGGGCATCAGTAGTTGTGGCTTGCGGGCTCTAGAGTGCAGGCTCAGTAGTTGTGGTACACGAGCTTAGTTGCTTCGCGGCATGTGGGATCTTCCCGGACCAGGGCTTGAACCTGCGTCCCCTGCATAGGCAGGCAGCTTCTTAACCATTGCACCACCAGGGGAGCCCAACACCTGCTATTATTATTTGTACTTTTGTTGTGTATGGGTCATCTCTCCCTCGTTAGATTATAAACTCTGAAGTTAGAGGTCTTCTCGTAGATAATTTTGAATTGTCTCTGTGAAAAATAGAATTCCTTACTTAATATTCATTTGTTCTTTAAAAGTAGGTCTGTTAGTGACACATTCTTTTAGTTCCCTTTGAGAATGTCTATTTGCCATTCATCCCTGAAGGATACTTTTGCTGGATATAAAATTTTCAGTTGACAGTTCTTTTGTTTCAGCACTTAAAAAATGTGCTGCTTCCTTTAATCCCCATGGTTTCAGATGGGAAATTCACTGTCATTTGAATTGGTGTTCCCTTCCTGATTTCTATCTGGCTGCATTCAAGACTTTTTGTCTTTAGTTTTCAGAAGTTTAGTTAGGATGTTATACTTTACCACTGACCCCAGCCTTGGCATGGATTTTTTTGGGTTTATCCTGATTCAGGAGTTTGCTCAGCTTCTTAAATCTGTATGTTTGTGACTTTTACTAAATTTGGGAAGTTATCAGTCATCATTTCTTTGAATACTCTTCCAGCCTCACCCCATTTCTCCTCTCCTTCTGGGACTCTGATGATACAGATGTTGGATCTTTTGTTGCTTCACAGGTCCCTGAGGCTCTGTTCGTTTTTTTCAGCCTGTTTTCTCTCTGTTGTTCAGATTGAGTGAATTCTATTTGTTTTTGTCCTCAAGTCCATGGATTCTGTTCTCTTTCATCTCCACTCTTCTATTGAGCCCATCCTGTGAATTTTTACTTCTGTTATTCTATTTCCCAGTTATATAATATTCTTTTTTATATCTCCTATTTATTTGCTGAGAATTTCTATTTCCTAATTTGTTTTAACAGAATTTATAATGGATTGTTGAAGCACTTCTATGACTTTTATGCTTTCAAGTCCTTATCAGGTACTTCCAACATCTCATTTTTCTCTGGGTGTTGGCATCAGTTGATGGGCTTTTGTCATTCAAGTTGCGGTTTTCCTGGTTCTTGGTCTGATGGGTGATTTCCCATTGTATCCATTTTGCCTGGACATATGAGGATATTCTGGGTCTCATTTAAATCTTGTATTTCAGCAGGCAGTCACCCTGTTTAGTTTTAGTACATTTGTAGGCTGTGGTTTCAATGACAGGTTAATTTTCAGTGCCTTTGCAGTGTTATTTTAATCTGCTTGGTTGACCAGGTGTCGCTGGAGCTCCCATTGCTCCCTGCTGGTACTGGTTGCGGGGGTGGAAGGTGTTTCCTTGGGTGGGGGCACTGGGCATCTCTTGGTGGAAGACGGTAGACTCAGGCCGCTGGGGAATAGGAACTTCCCTGAGTGCAGTGGATCTCCCCTGCCTGTGGGGGACAGAGACCTTTTCTTGATCTGGTCACTTGTTGAAGTGAGATGTCTCTACTGGTGCCCCATGGCTTCTCTGAGGTTTCTGGGCAGGGGAAGTGGGGAGTCTCAGGCTCAAAGAGGCTTCCTGGGCTGGGCCATGTGTCACTGGGTTCCTTGTGTGTGGCCTCCTGTCTTAGTGCGTATGTCCTGGCTCTCCTAGTTGCTTATTACTGGTGGGGCTTCAGATAGACCCCTTTTTGTATGGTGTAGGGCTTGCCTGATGTTGCCGGAGGGATTCCTTCCGTCTGGGGTAGGAGTGAGCCTCCATGTGCTGCCTGCTGTCGTAAGGATGGGGGTTGGGACATGGTGGGCCTGGGTGGCTGCCTTCTTTGGTTGGTGGGGAGGGGGGAAATGCAAGATACCCTTTGCTGTGCGATTCCTTGAGTCCTGAAGTCACAAGCTGGTTTGCTTTCTTCTTACCACCGTTTAGAGTTCTCTTTTGTTATTTCCAGCATTTTTACTAGTTAGCGGGGAGGAGCAGGGGAAATATGTCTATGCTATTTTGTCCCTAATCATTCATCTCTAAATGTCAGATTTTTAAAAGCAATTAAAAATGTCAGGATTCCTCCTTCCCTTCTGTGCTGCCTACACCTCCTCTATTCCTTCAATTCCCCCATACTAATTCTCTCACCAACTTTCCCCTTTTCTCTTAAACTTTCCCAACTCCCTTTTCCTCTGAACTTGTCAGAACCTGCCCCTTCAATATTAAGCCTTCTAAGGATCCAGAGGCTAGACCCTTAATTTCTTATTTCCCTGGACCAAGACTGAAGTGCGGGCTTCCCTGGTGGCGCAGTGGTTGAGAGTCCGCCTGCCGATGCAGGCGACACGGGTTCGTGCCCTGGTCCGGGAAGATCCCACATGCCGCGGAGCGACTGGGCCCGTGAGCCATGGCCGCTGAGCCTGCGCGTCCGGAGCCTGTGCTCCGCAACGGGAGAGGCCACAACAGTGAGAGGCCCGCGTACCACAAAAAAAAAAAAAAAAAAAAAAATGTCAGGAAAGTTTAGCATTGATTTTTCTGTGTTGGCCAAATCATGTGATTGAGCTGTCTTGCTTTACTAAGTTAGGAAATTTGAGACCCAGTCAGGTTACTTGACTGGCTCAGGGGTCCTATTGCTAGTTCATTGCAGAATCCAGCCTTGACCTAGGTTCTTGGTGAGGAATCCAGTATGTGTTTCATTGTAGCAAATTAGGTCAGAGAGTTATCTGGAGGAGAAGAGAACCTTGCAGTGCTGTAGTGTGGTTAGAACATGAACACACCAAAGAATTTATTCCCCAAGTGAAAAACCTATCCGAATACAAGAAGAAGAGAATCCAGGCTTACATTTTATTGACTGAGATTGAATGGCAGCCTTGCTGTATATTTGTACCCATTTTAATAGTAATCATTTTTGATAAAGTCTAAGATATATTCTTCTGCTTTTACTATAAAAACATCTGAATGACCTTATAAAATGTTCCTCTTGCAAAAGAAAGTTCTATCGCTGGTAATCATCACCATTCATAGTCTACTTCAAAGAGAGTAAAGAATGTAACAAAGATTGGTGACGCTGTCTAAACAAATTACTATCATAGCATTCTCTGTGGCTTTTTAACAGATAATCTCTGTGTCCTCCATAGACATTAGATACTTCTCCTAGTGTTTTCGCAGGAAGCTTTTTCCTGTATGGCAGAGTTGGAGAAATGGAGAAATCCAGATGCTAACTCTTTGGTTGTTTGTAAATTTTTTTCTGTTTTCTTTTTTTTTTTTGAAGTCTCCAGGGTTTTACAGAAAATAGGGTCAGAGCTGAACTGATGCCCAAACTCTGTAGATCTGAGAGGGGAAGCATTTACTTCTTCCCCTAAGACTTTCCATGAGGCACCACAAGAATGAGGTACGAAAAATAGGGCTAAATACTGGCTCTGTTTAATGTCATTTGGGTAATGATGACCATAGGGGCCCATGGAATGGGTGGCACTGCCTCTCTGTCCCTTTATGTACTTGTTCTTCTCGTCCTGCTTTTGTTTTCTCTTCCTCTTCTGTACTCATGGAGTCTTGCTGAAAAGATAAAATCTCTGATCCCTACTGAAGAAGGGAATTAAACATATTGGGCTTTGGAGAACTTTTCTCATCATTCATGATAAAACACTTGCATAGGGGCTTCCCTGGTGGTGCAGTGGTTAAGAATCCACCTGCCAATGCAGGGGACACAGGTTTCAGCCCTGGTCCAGGAAGATCCCACATGCTGCGGAGCCACTAAGTCCATGCGCCACAACTACTGAGCCTGTGCTCTGGAGCCCACAAGCCGCAACTACTGAGCCCACAAGCCACAAATACTGAGCCTGCATGCCACAACTACTGAAGCCCGTGTGCCTAGAGCCCATGCTCCACAACAAGAGAAGCCACCACAATGAGAAGCCCGTGCACCGCAGCGAAGAGTAGCCCCTGCTTGCCACAACTAGAGAAAGCCTGCGTGTTGCAACAAAGACCCAACACAGCCAAAAATAAATAAATAAATTTATATTAAAAAAAACCCCAACCCACTTGCATAGGTAATCCGTATGTGAAAATCAGTTGTTTAGAGTAAAGTTTCATGAAAAATCCTATGTACTGTAATCATAAAAAAGCCATACAGTATAATGGTTAGGTTTTCAAACCTGCCTTCTCTAATCCATGATGCATGTAGTTGAGCTATGATGCTACAGGTAAGATAGTAGTATGAGTGCTAATAATTTACCAACTGTTGATTGGCTTAGAATCAGAAAATGTTAACATCAGACAGGACCCTTTTGGACCACTGTTCTGACCTCCCACTCTCAGCAGTGTCTCCACGATACAAGCAGTGATGATGTCTCATAATTGCCTGCAAGGAGGCAGCCCGCTGTATTATAGTTGGCAAGTCCTGCTTTACCCTAAACCAAACCTGCTCCCTTTAACTTCTTTCTGTATTGGCTTTTTAGACCATGCAGGGTGAATCTAAGAATTGTTCTGATTAACGTTCCCCACAATTCAGAAACAGAAGTTACGATTCTACCTTCCTAACATCGTGTCTTAATTGATGGGGTTTTTGGAGTCATTATCCTGATTACATATTTTTTAGATGTTCGGTTTTGCCAATGTCCCTTTAAAATGTGGTCCAAACGAAACACAGTGCCCCAACGTTTTCTTACTCATGCAGGGAATATTATTTCTTAAAACCTCCCACTCCTGGGCATATATCCAGAGAATACTCTAATTCGGAAACATATATGCACCCCAGTGTTCATAGCAGCACTATTTACAATAGCCAAGACATGGAAGCAAACCAAGTGTCCATCAACAGATGAATGGATAAAGAATGTGGTACATATACACAATGGAATACTACTCAGCCATAAAAAAGAATGAAATCATACCATTTGCAGCAACATGGATGGGCCTAGAGATTATCATACTAAATGAAGTAAGTCAGACAGAGAAAGACAAATACCGCATGATATAGCTTATATGTGGAATCTGAAAAAAAATGATACAAAGGGACTTATTTACAAAACAGAGGCACTCACAGACATAGAAAACAAACTTATAGTTACCAAAGGGGAAAGGGGGTGGGTGAGGGATAAATTAGGAGTTTGGGATTAGCAGAATACAAACTGCTATATATAAAATAGATAAAATAACAAGGTCCCACTATAAAGCACAGGAAACTATATTCAGTATCTTGTAATAAACCATAATGGAAAAGAACATGAAAAAGAATACATATATATATACATGTATATATATGTATAACTGAATCACTTTGCTGTACACCAGAAACTAATACAACATAGTAAATCAACTATACTTCAATTAAAAAAAAATTAACTCTTCCTCTCTTAACTTCCCTTTTTCTTTTTGGTGGTTCTGCTGTTCTCTGTCACCCAGACAGGATAATTTAGTAATCTTTGATTCATTAATTTCTTTTGCTACAGTTTGTTGTAGGAAATACAATATTATTCCCAAGTGTTCCCTGAAGAAACTGAAGCTTGGAGTGGTTACTTGCCCAGGGTCACCCAACTGGTCACCATTGACACTAGTGTGCGAGCCCCAGTCTGTCTGACACCAGAACCCATACTCCCAATCACGATGCTATCCTATCACCAAGGAGCTTTGTGATAAGGCTTTTCCAAAGGACAACTAACCTTATTACTTTGTAAACTGTGTCAAATGTTCAGTGGTTGGGATTTCTGCTGTTAACAGTACTTATATTAGGGACTTCCCTGGTGATGCGGTGGTTAAGAATTCGCCTGCCAATGCAGGGGACACGGGTTCGAGCCCTGGTCTGGGAAGATCCCACGTGCCTCAGAGCAACTAAGCCTGTTCGCCACAACTACTGAGCCTGCGCTCTAGTGCCCGCGAGCCACAACTACTGAAGCCCGCAAGCCTAGAGCCCGTGCTCCGCGACAAGAGAAGCCACGGCAATGAGAAGCCCGCGCACCGCAAAGAAGAGTAGCCCCCCCACCCCAACTAGAGGAAGCCTGCGTGCAGCACCAAAGACCCAACCCAGCCAAAATTAAATAAATAAATAGATAAAATGTTAAAAAAACAAACAGTACTTATACTAGCTGTCTGTTTTCTCTGGAAATGCTGCACATATGTTATCTCTTTTATGGACGCAAAAGAAATTTGTCAGTTTGCTATGCCAGATTATCTGCATTTTCCCCTTTTTGGGGGGAATAAGAGAGGAGTGGCGGTGGTGGGGTGCAGGTTCTTCATTTCCTTCCTCCCTACCAATACATGAAAGGGCTCATTTACCCATATACTTGCAAAGATTGAATGTCATGATTGAAAATAGTGTTGGCCATCAGGCATAAAAGGTATTATTTAAAATTTCATTACTGGTGATGTTGAATTTCGTGTGTGTGTGTGTTTATTTGTGGATGGGTGATGCTCACCCACACTGGGGCGAGCCATCTGCTTTGCTCAGGCTACCAACTGGAATGTAATCTCTTCTCGAAGCACTTCACAGCTCTACCTAGAAATGAGTCTTAATGCGATATCTAGGTGTCCCATGACCCAGTCAAGTTCATGTGTAAACTTAACCATTACAGGCACATTGTCTCACATCCCTGCCCATCCTGACGATCAGCTGTCGTCCACTCTTTGGTTTTGTTTTGGCTTTAACTGATTTTTTTCTGATCATAAAAGTAAGTTATGCTAAATGTAGATGACTTTGAAAATAGTGAAAATCATTGGTTACTATTTTGGCAGGGGGCTTACCTTCCAAACTGTTTTGTGGGCACGTGCATACCTTTCTCATGCTTTCAGTGAGTTCACGAGTTGACCACGTGTCTTGTTTCTTCACACGGCGCCTCCTCCCTCTGAACAGGGCCAGTTTGCGGGAGGTCCCAACTTGTGTCAGGATATGCCCCGAGAGGCCTGGATTGTGTGGGCTCTGCTGTCTGGGATCTTGCTGTATATGTTGACCTTGCCCTTGAGGAAGCATGAAGCCAAGAGACAGACCTCGCTGCCCAACCTGACAGCTTTGCCACGTTGGCTTTGTGTCCTCCTTCCTGTTGGCTGTGGGTTCCTCTGTATAGCTCCTTCAGGATGCTTTCCTTTCTTTACCTGGGGCTGCCCACAAAACCTTTGTGGAAAATTCCTGACCTCTCCTTTACATTTCAGCACCCTCAAGAAAGACGCTTTGATTATTTGCGTGTATTTTGTGAGGGCATCACGAGGAAAGGGTGTCGTGGCCCAGTTGCGGTGGCCTCTGTAGTTTGCATTCCCTGCGGTGAGGCAGCAGGTGGTGATGGTTTAGACCTAAAGCTGGCTGCAGGCTTCAAATCCTGGCTCCACGATTTAACACTCTGGACCCCTTTATGTCTTCTTGTGCTTGACCGTAATAGGCAGTGAGAAATGCGTGCCTCCCGGGGTGTGGTGAGGATCGAAGGAACTCATGCATGCCAAGTACTTCCTTGGAGCAGTGACCAGCACATCGGAGGTGCTGAATAAATATTCCGTGGCTGTTGCACATACCTCAACCACGTGGGAGCCCTGGACTGGAAACGATTTTCTAGTCAGTGATGAGTGTTAACATTTCTTTACGTTGAACATAGTTCCTTACATTAAAATGGCCCATCTCATGAACTCAGGCTCTGCCTGCTGCAGTTTTTTTTCAGTGGACTGGTTTCTGCCTTTAGGGACTTTTTTGTGGAATTTTGTATGTCAACATGGAAAAATCTTTAGGAGTAATTTTGGCATTTAAAGATGTGGGGTTTTTTAAAAATTATTTTTTAAAAATGGATGTATAGTCGATTTACGATGTGTTAGTTTCTGGTGTACAGCAAAGTGATTCAGTTATACATACTCTTTTTCATATTCTTTTCCATTATGGTTTATTACAAGATATTGAATATTGTTCCCTGTGCTATACAGTAGGACCTTGTTGTTTATCTATTTTATATATAGCAGTCTGTATCTGCTAATCCCAAACTGCTCGTTAATCTCTCCTCCACCCCCTTTCCCCTTTGGTAACCATAAGCTTGTTTTTGAAATATGTGAGTCTGTATCTGTTTCATAAGTAAGTTCATTTGCGTCATTTTTTTCCAAATTTATATAAGTGATATCATATGATATTTGTCTTTCTCTGTCTGACTTATTTCACTTAGTATGATAATTGGTAGGTCCGTCCCATGTTGCTATAAATGGCATTACTTCATTCTTTTTTATGGCTGAGTAATATTCCATTGTATATATACACCACATCTTCTTTATCCATTCATTTGTCGATGGACATATAGGTTGCTTCTGTGTCTTGGCTATTGTAAATAGTGCTGCTATGAACATTGGGGTGCATGTATCTTTCCGAATTAGGGTTTTCTCTGAGTATATGCCCAGGAGTGGGATTGCTGGATCATATTGCAACTCTAGTTTTAGTTTTTTGTTTTTGTTTTTGGCTGTGCTACGTGGCTTGTGGGATTCTAGTTCCCTGACCTGGGATCGAACCCAGGCCCTTGGCAGTGGGAGTGTGGAGTCCTGACCACAGGACTGCCAGGGAATTCCCTCATTTTTAGTTTTTTTAAGGAACCTCCATAGTGTTCTCCATCATGGCTGCACCACTTTACATTCTTCCCAGCAGTGTAGGAGGGTTCCTAAAGGATGTGTTTTGTACTTGTTGGCCTTGCACTCTAGTTGTGACACATGGTGTCTGCTAACTACTTCACGGCTCTTCTCAGGGAGAATGGCTCTGCTCACAGCCTCTCTGAGGAGAAGGCTCTCTGAGGACCGTGGGACGTCCCCTCTCCTCTCCCTGAACTGGCTGATGTGACTAGGGAGGGACACTAGACAGCTCCCTCTGTCACATCCTTCTGTGGGAAAGCAGTGAGTGAGGCCATTTTGAGTCTCTTGAGAATTTTACTTTGGGAACATAGATGGGACAAACAGTGGGAGCTGACGTCAAAAGAATGCATCTCAGCTGATGTGAGGACAGTGAAAGGGCCCTCCAGGCGATGGCAAGGCTGCAGACCCTCTGAGGAAGCAGCGGTTCCGGCAACAAGGACTGATATGAAATAGAAGAAACTACGCAATTAGAAGTGAGAGAGAAGTAAACACTCAGAGAGAAGCCGCGTTGTATTAACGGCAGAGAGGGCATCCCAGGGCAGGCTGTAGTGCACGTTCTCAGGACAAGTTGTTCACTATTTTTCCTGGCTCTTCGCAATTGTATTCTCATGACTTGAGTACTCCCTGCATTCAAAGGCCCTAACTTACATAAGGTCCCCGAGTACTTGTAGTCCTTTTTCCCATCTCAGGGATTCTCCCATTTTGTTCCTGATGCCTCAGTGTCTCCCCTGTGGTTTACAGTGATAAAAATTTAACTCACTTTTTGGGACCCTGTTCAACCCCCATTCTGTGCTGTGTTTTTCTGATGACTTTACTGTTCTTTTGAGTTTGTCTTCCACTGAACTCCTATGAAGTTTGTCATCTGGACCCTGTGTGCAGGATGTGACGGTGATCTCTCTCCGATGGGGGTCGTGGACTTGTGGCAGTTCTTGTGATCCTGGTTTAACTCAGGGCACAAACAGGGAGGTTTTAGCCCCTCCTAGGGTGAATCTTATTTGATTTAAAATTTTAAAGGAAATTAATATTGAAGTGTTTGAGAGAAACGGGTGAGTTTTACAGTAACTCTTGGCTTTGGTCGGCAACCAAGTATCTAGTCTGTGCTATGAAATGGTGATACAGTGGCCAAAGGGTGGGAAAGCTTATATTCAATAAACCAGATGAACACCTGACATCTAAATCCCTGCTAATATTTACTTTGGGCCTTAAGCATATGCTGTGGTTAACAAGGTGGCTTTTCTTGACATTATCCCCTGTATGTGGTTTTATTTGTTTTTCTGTCTCGCCTTTCTTCAGACATTTTGGAAAGCACTTTGTTTGCCTAATTACTATCTTCAGTACCAAAATGTTTGAATAATACTGCGTTTCGTCATTGAGCTTAAATACCTGATCTGGAAGAACGATACTTGCAAGTAGTGTTCTTCTACTGTATATTGCCTTGAACCTCAAAGTTACCCTATTTTCCTTAAAAAAAAAAAAAATCATGGTGTATTTGTTTCCTAGGGTTGACATAACAAACTACCACAGACTGGGTGGCTGAAGCAACAGAAATGTATTGTCTCATAGCTCTGGAGGTTAGAAGTCCAAGATCAAGGTGTTGGTAGAATTGGTTTGTTCTGAGGGCTGGGAGGGTAGGATCTGTCCCAGGCCTCTCTCCTTGATTGTAGATGGACATCTTCTCCCTGTGTCTCTTCACCTTGTCTTCCCTGTATGCATGCTTCTGTGTCCAAATTTCCCCTTTTTTCAAGGATGCCAGTCATTGGATTAGCGCCCACCCTAATGACCTCACTTTAATTTGATTACCTCTGTAAAGACCCTATCACCAAACAAGGTCACATTCTGAAAAACTGTGGGTTAGGACTCCAACACAGGAATTTTGGAGGGACACAGTTGAACCCATACAAGAACACGACTGCGCCCCTAAACCAGACTTTCTTGGTACCAAAGCCATGAAGCTTCAAAGGTGATTGCCATCCTTGGGGAAGTTTTTGTGTGTAGACCCCTCACATCATTAGGTTGAGACCCCCTGAGTCTCATTAGTTGTTGGCATGGTTTCCAGAAATTCTTGAGAGAAGTGCTGTCATCTCTCACCTGGATCAGGGCAGGGACCTCCTCACTTGTCTTCCTGCCGCTGCTCTGGTCCATCTGTATGTAGCCTGCTCTCAGCACAGCAGACGGAGCAATGCTGCCGAAGTTCATGTCACATCCCTCCTCTGCTCCCAGCCTTCCAGAAGCCCCCCATCTTGCTCATAATAAAAGCTCGAGTCCTTCCTGAACTGGCCCCCGTCATCCCTGACCTTGTTTCCTCTCAGTCTTGCTGTCCCGCCCGCACTCAGGGCCAGCCGTACCATCCTGTCCCTGTCCTGCCTCCAGATGGCCCCCTGTGTCCGGAAAGGCTTCTCCACAGTTCCCTGGGTGGCTGGCTCCTTGCGTCCTTCAGCTTTTTCACAAATGCCAGCTTTTCTGTGAGGTCTGCTCAGACCTGCACAACCTCCCCACACATTCCCATCCCCCTAACCTTTCTTCATTTTCCTCCCTGGCTCTTAACAGCTCCCAGCATACTGTGTAATTTATTTATGTTTTATTATCTGTCTTATCTCAGATTACTTCTGCCCCCCCCATCCCCGACCTGGTATGTTACCCTCTCTCATCCGTTTGTGTGATTTGTTTGTTGCTGTATCCCCTGTGCCTAGAACACTGCCTGGCAAGTAAGGATAAATAAACAGCACAAGTGGATGTGGGTGTATAGAATAAGGCAGAGAATACTGAGGAGGAAACACTGGAATTCTGGCCACTTGGGTCCCTGTAAGTATAGGAATGAGATGAAGGTGGATGGGATGAAGGAAGAGAACACAATGGTTTATTGATTCAGGTATGTGTGTATGCGTGTGTGTGTGTGTGCTTTTCTTTCATTTTTTTTTTTTTTTTTTGTGGTACGCGGACCTCTCACTGTTGTGGCCTCTCCCGTTGCGGAGCACAGGCTCCGGACGCGCAGGCTCAGCGGCCATGGCTCACGGGCCCAGCCGCTCCGCGGCATGTGGGATCTTCCCGGACCGGGGCACGAACCTTTGTCCCCTGCATCGGCAGGCGGACTCCCAACCACTGCGCCACCAGGGAAGCCCTGTCTTTCATTTTAATAAATAAAATTGTGATGACTTTGTTCTTTTGTGCTACTTTATTTTTCAGAATTTACCATAAAAAGTGCATGGCTAGAATTGTGACCATCCATATACCCTTTCTTGGACCCACCCGTTGTTTAGCATCTCGTGGCATTTGCTCATCTCTTGCCTTCTGTATATACATATTCCACGTGTCCTGTCTCTCACTGGCCTGTGGGGCCTGTTCTGTCCTTATTCATTTAGCCCTAATGAAGTTTGCGTAGGGTCATGTGCTATAAAACCTGCCCGTGTAGGAGGTAGGGGCTCTGGGCCCAGCACTTTTTTTTTTGAGGTATGCGGACCTCTCACTGTTGTGGCCTCTCCCGTTGTGGAGCACAGGCTCCGGACGCGCAGGCTCAGCGGCCATGGCTCACGGGCCCAGCCGCTCCGCGGCATGTGGGATCTTCCCGGACTGGGACACGAACCCGTGTCCGCTGCATCGGCAGGCGGACTCTCAACCACTGCGCCACCAGGGAAGCCCTAGGACCACCATTTTAAAATTAATTAATTAACTTTTATTGATGTAGTTGATGTATAATATTATATAAATTATAGGTGTACAACATAGTGATTCACAATTTTTGAAGGTTTTACTCCATTTATAGTTATTATAAAATATTGGCTATTTTCCCTGTTCTGTATAATAAATCCTTGTAGCTTATTGACTAGTTTGCTTGTTTATTTATAGCTTATTTTATATATAATAGTTTGTACCTCCTAATCCCTTATCTCTATCTTGCCCCTCCTCCTTCCCTCTCCCCACTGGTACCCATTAATTTTATCTCTATATATGTGAGTCTGCTTCTTTTGTGTTATATTTTGTTGTATTATTTTAGATTCCATATATAAGTGATATCATATAGTATTTGTCTTTCTCTCTGACTTATTTCATGTAGCATAATAATATACTCCTAAATCCATCCATGTTGTTGCAAATGGCAAAAATTTCATTCTTTTTTATGGCTGACTAGTATTCCATTGTGTATTTATATCACATCTTCTTTATCCATTCATCTGCTGATGGACACTTAGGTTGCTTCCCTATTCTGGCAATTGTAAATAGTGCTGCTATTCACACTGAGGTGCAGGTATCTTTTTTTTTTTTTTGTGGTACGCGGGCCCCTCATTGTTGCAGCCTCTCCCGTTGCGGAGCACAGGCTCCGGACGCGCAGGCTCAGCGGCCATGGCTCACGGGTCCAGCCGCTCCACGGCATGTGGGATCTTCCCGGACCGGGGCACGAACCCGTGTCCTCTGAATCGGCAGGTGGACTCTCAACCACTGCGCCACCAGGGAAGCCCCTAGGTATCTTTCTGAATTAGTGTTTTCATTTTTTTCAGATATATTACCCAGGAGTGGAATTTCTGGGTCATATGGTAGTTCTATTTGTAGCTTTTTGAGAAACCTCCATATTGTTTTCCACAGTGGATGCACCAGTTTACATCCCCACCAACAGTGTAGGAGGGTTCCCTTTTCCCCATATCCTTGCCAACATTTGTTATTTGTGGTCTTTTTGATGATAGCCATTCTGACAGGTGTGAGGTGATATCTCATGGTGGTTTTAATTTGCATTTCTCTGATGATTAATGATGTTGAGCAGCTTTTCACGTGTCTGGCCATCTGTATGTCTTCTTTGGAAGAATGTCTATTCAGTTCTTCTGCCCATTTTTTAATTGGGTTGTTTGTTTTTTTGATGTTGAGCTGCATGAGCTGCTTGTATATTTTGGAGATTAATCCTTTGTCAGTTGCTTCGTTTGCAAATATTTTCTCCCATTCCGTAGGTTGTCTTTTTGTTTTGTCGTTGGTTTCCTTGGTTGTGCAAAAGCTTTCAGGACTACCAGTGTTTGTTGCTCAGGTTCAGGTGTTTCTCCCGACATGTCAGCCATCCTAGTTTTCAACATGCCGTCTTGTCATCACATTGTTTGTCAGCTCTTGTTGTTTTCTCGTGTGATTACAGAAGGTGGAGGCTGAGAGTGTGTTGTCCTGGATATTTTTCATACTTCAACACTTCCCGTTACCACACAACATGCGTGTACACACACACACACACATGCGTGTCCTTTGCAGCCTCTCTCTGGGTCATGCTGTCCAACTGGTGGGCCATGTATACCTCACTAACCTGGACACCTGTTACTGTCATTCTGTGCCTCACCAAATTGTACTAAAACTGGGTTCTGTGCTAAAACCTGGATTCTAGTTAGTGCTGTCCTTGAACTAGGTGTGTGAAATTGAACTAGTTGTCCAAAGTTGCACTTTCATTTCCTGACTGTTCAGTGAGGGTGAGACTGTCAGTGATTTTCAAGTTGGGTCCTGCAGGGTGTGGTTCCACCGGGAAGCACTCAGTGGGAGATGGGGACCAATTGGGCAGGGTTCTTCATCCTACCTCCACCTGAGCAGCTTTGATTATCTTTTCGTTCCACTACTTACTACTTGTGAGATCTTGGACAAGTTGCTTGACCTGTGTACGTCAGTTTTCTCCTCTGTAAAGTGGGCATAATGACAGAACCTGTCTCGTAGAGTTGCGGTGATACTCCAGTGAGTCAGTAAATGTTAAGTGGTTAGGAGAGTACCTGACATTATCAGGTATGGTAGGCAGCATAATGGCCCTCCAAAAGATGTCCCTTCCTAATTCCCTGGAACCTGTGAATGTTATTTTAGGTGGCAAAAGAGACTTAGCAGGTGCAATTAAAGATCTTGAGGTGGTGAGATTATCCTGGGTTATCATGGTGGACCTAGTGTAATCATGGTGATCCTTAAAGGAGTAAGAGAAGGAGATGTGATGACAGAAGCAGAGGTCGGAGTGATGTGAGTGGTGGCCGGGTGCCAAGAGTAGAGGAATGTGGGCATCCTCTAGGAGCTGGAAAAGGCAAGGAAGTGGATTCTCCCCTAGATCCCCCAGAAGGAATACAGCCCCAAGAGACCCATTTTGGACTTCTGACCTCCAGAAATATAAAATAATAAATTTGTATTGTTTCAGGCCACTCAACTTTGCGGTAGTTGCTTACAGCAGTAATAGGAAACTAATACAGACGTGTTAGCTGTTTTTACTGTTCTCACTGTAAATAAGATTCTTCTCTGAACAAAGGGATGTGTGGCCAAAGACAGTTGGAAAACCAGGAAGCTGGGTGATCGCCAGCCTGCAATTCTCATCTGACAGCCTGCTGTGGCAGGTCCTCTCTCTGTACGCAGACCCGCGTCCAAGAAGACTGTCCGTGTTTGCTGAGTGCGTGCAGTGCAGCTGAAGTCTGGAATGGGGGGCGGTGAAGGTTGAGTGGTGGTGTCCAGTGTGGACCTGCCTCTGGACTCTCTGCAGTGCCCAGGGCACTCCCTTCTTATGTGTTCTTCATGATGAGTTGGTCACTTTGATCAACAGTTATCTGGTTGTCTGTCATGTATCATACTGCGTCTTGAGTCCAGGTTTATGCATTTGTTTTGAGGCATCTGCATGTCTGGGGACTCAGCTTGTGTTCCTTTACCCCATACCCCATGGTGTCAATTCAGGTCAATCTAGTGACCTTAGATGGTGTTTATTCTCTGATTAAGAAGAACTCACTACACAGTCACTCCGGTTGGGCTGGAATCGGAGAGTTAGGGCCAGGAGGACCTTGACCTAGCAGTCACAGAGACCCTGCTGGCCCTTGAGCTGCTCCCAGAACAGCTTGTGATGTGGCCTTCAGGCCTCCACTAGCCCAGTAATGCATTTGGGGCTTGGGAGAGGTTCGCACCACTTAAAACATGTATCCAGTGAGTTATTTTCTTGCTTTTTGACTGGTACAGAGAGGCCGGAATGCTACTCTTGTACATAGCGCTGCTGCCAATTCTGTAAATCTGGAAACCACGAAGGAAAATGAGAAGCCAGTCCACAGTGCTGGAGGAATTTTGTTTCACTTCCAAGTTCCTTGGATTAACATTAGCATTATTTCCTTGGTATGAATCTGACGTGAAAGATATTAAGTTCTTAAGAGTCTGTACCCTGTTCTTTAAATAAAACACAGAAGAACTTGGGGACTTGTTTTGATGGGTAGGATGGGTAGCAAAGCTTCCCCTGGCAGAGTCTTTGCATATTTGATAATCTAGTGATTTGGGTCTCACCATGCCGAGGAATGTGAGCTTCTAAGTGCAATTTTGCCTGTTTGGAAAAAGAGTTCAGAGTCCGGTGTGGTTGGTGAAGAATCCTGGGCTTCACATTTACTGAGTGAGAAAGGTACATTCATTCGCTGTTTCATTTTTCTTTTCAAGCCCGGAATTAGCATGCCACGTTTCCTCAGGTATACCACTTAGTGCTTTGGTGGGGCCGAAAGTTCCAGGAGAGAGTTACAGCCTTATTCGCAGGGCCGGGCTTGTAACTTCAGGGGTTCTCACGTACTCAGAAGGCTGTTTAGCAGTGAAATAGACCAACCCGATTAGAGGTTTCCCACCCTTCCTAGTGCCTGTATGCGTCTAATAGTTCATGATCACTGAAAACTGCTCATAGGTGGCTGTGCTGTAAGAAAGAATTTTCTCATTTGTCAAACCATCAAGGGTGACCAGGGGCAATTCCTGCCAGTGTCCAGAGGTTCTCTGAACCTGGATTTAAACTGTGGTTGGATCTCTCCACGTGATGTGCTGCTTCTCAAACTCAGCAGGTCTCAAATACAACTGCTCCTCTCTCAAACTGCTCCTAACCCTGGGAAGAGTTTTAGTGCCTGTGCTTTTCTCTCCCGTTGGTCTGCAGGTCGAAGACCTAAAAGTCTTACTCTGGGAGACTCTGAAGTGGCAAGTTTATTTGAAAGTGTGCAGATCACTTCAGTTGTTTAAAGTCAGCTGTTGCATTTTGTGTACACGCAGGCTTGGCAGTGCCCATCAATATATGCCAGCCTTGTGTGGAGAAAAGGGAGCCTCCTGCACTGCGGGTGGGAGTGTGAACTGATACAGCTGCTGTGGAGAACAGTGTGGAGGTTCCCTAAAAAACTACAAATAGATCTGCCATATGACCCCGCAATCCCACTACTGGGCATATACCCAGATAAGACCATAATTCAAAGAGACTCATGTACCACATTGTTCACTGCAGCACTATTTACAATAGCCAAGGACATGGAAGGAACCTAAGTGTCCATCAACAGACGAATGGATAAAGAAGATGTGGCACGTATATACAATGGAATATTACTCAGCCATAAAAAGGAACGGAATTGAGTTCTTTGTAGTGAGGTGGATGAACCTAGAGTCTGTCATACAGAGCGAAGTAAGTCAGAAAGAGAAAAACAAATACCGTATGCTTAATGCACATATGTGGAATCTAAAAAAACGGTACTGATGAACCTAGGGGCAGGGCAGGAATAAAGCCAGAGACGTGGAGAATGGATTTGAGGACACAGTGGGGACAGGGTAAGCTGGGACGAAGTGAGAGTGGCATGGACGTGTATACACTACCAAATGTAAAATAGATGGTTAGCGGGAGGCTGATGCATAACACAGGGAGATCAGCTCGGTGCTTTGTGACCACCTAGAGGGGTGGGATAGGGAGGGTGGGAGGGAGATGCACGAGGGAGGGGATATGGGGATATATGTATACTTAAAACTGATTCACTTTGTTGTACAGCAGAAACCAACACAACGTTGTAAAGCAATTATACTCCCATAAAGATATTTAAAAAAAAAAAAATATATGCCAGCCTTGAAGGTGTTTCAGGAGAGCATGGTAATTTACAGTCTTCAGGAATTAGCATGCAGGAGAGGATTGGGGGCATGGAGGCACACATACATGAACTTTTCATTTAGAGTTCTGCATTAGAGCCATTAAGATAATAGTTGAGATCTGTGCACAGGCCCTGGGAATAATGTTAAATCTCCCGAAAGTCAGAATGATGTGATGCAAAGGATGTTGGTAGAAGCTTGAGAAACCGAGGAGTTGATCCTTTGCCTCCAGGACATAATACCAACCGTCTGAAGAGGTCTGTGACCTTGATCAAGTCACTAATCTATCGCTGAATCTACTTAACCCATTTGTAAAATAAGGTAACGTCAACACCTACCCTGTAGGCTGGTTATAAGGAATAAATGAAATAATATCTGTGAGTCCGTTAGCATAGAGTAGGCACTGAATAAAGGCAGTCCTATCTAGTGGGCCCTTCACCATCTTCCCCTAGTAGAGGAGTGCTGCCAGCCTTTGTGATTTAGACTGTTTGAGTTTCATGTGTGATGATAAACCATTATCTTTTGTACAAAGCATCTTTGTGCCTTTTCAATGGACTGTACTAAATGTAGCAAACTGTCTTATGATTTTATGTTATGTTTGGAAAGGCAGAAGATATCTATAAAAGTATAAACTACATGAGAATAAATTTAAAACGTACTACATAATGAACAGGTGATAAATTTATGATTTTTAAATGGAACGGGAGTTTGGTGTCCAATTTTTAAACAATAAAAATTTTGCATAATGAATTCTAATAACACCAGAAAAGTCAACAGAGAGAAAAAATGATTATATACTAAAATAAAGACTTGATGTAACTACAGTACCTAGCACAGAGGTAAGAGAGAAAAGCATGCTATTTACATAGGGAGAAATATATCATATTAGCTGTGCAAATGAACCCAAATTCAGTCTACTGTTATAAACATTTTCAACTAATGAGATTAGCAATTATGAAATACGTCTTGAAAAACAGATGCATTTAAATTTTAGCTTTCTGGAGAGTATCCTGCCCTGACCATAAGAAAGCATGGTCTTTAAGATATTCTTTGACCTGGTAATTTAAAAATAAATTTATTTTTTATGTATCTGTTTATGGCTGCATTGGATCTTTGTTGCTGCGTGCAGGCTTTCTGTAGTTGTGGTGAGCGGGGGCTACTCTTCGTTGTGGTGCGTGGGCCTCTCATCGCGGTGGCTTCTCTTGTTGCGGAGCTCGGGCTCTAGCCGCGTGGGCTTCAGTAGTTGTGACACGCGGTCTCAGTATTTGTGGCTCGTGGGCTCTAGAGCGCAGGCTCAGTAGTTGTGGCTCCGCGGCATGTGGGCTCTTCCCGGACCAGGGCTCGAACCCGTGTCCCCTGCATTGGCAGGTGGATTCTTAACCACTGCGCCACCAGGGAAGTCCCTGATCTGGTAATTTTGGATAAAATACTCAAAGGAAATGGCTCCAGCGGGGAAAAACAGAATTTATACCAGTATTTATAGTTATATGCATATTATAAACACATTTGTATATTATTTATATATAATATATAATATTTATAAATAAGTACATATAGACATACACACACATATACACGTATACACACACACACAAACAGAACCAATTACATGCCCCTTTTGAGAACTGGCAGAGCAAGCATTACCAAATGGAATAAAGTTGTTAGAAATGATAATAAGCCCACACGCTTAATATTTGGAAAGAGCTACATGAAATAAATTCAAAAAGAAAAGCCCTGTGTGGTCTTTGTTTCAGGGATGCAGGGAAGCATGCGGCTGTCGGCTGCTGTCTCAGGGACTGGATTTCTGCAGCAGAATAGATAACCTGGAGGAAATACTGACTAAATAAGACAGTTTCAGGCGATCAGTGCTATGAAGACAATTAAGCGCCGTGGGATCGAGAAGCGTTTAGGGCAGAGGGGTGATGCTCTTTTGGGGGTGATGGTGCGAGGGGGAGGGTTCTGTGAGGGAGCCAGCCAGGTGAAGGTGGGACTGGGCAAGGAGCGCTTCCAGGGGTGGGACAGCACTTTGAAGACTGTCAGTGCCCTTCTGGAATGAGTTGGGCACGTGTGAACCAAGAGCAAGCCAGTGTGGCCAGATCGTAGGCAATAATGGTAGGTTTCCTGGATTACAACAGAATAGTTAACTTGGGAGTGACCCCAATAGCCAGGCTTTACTTTTTTACGGTTAAAAAATTTTTATTGTTTAGTCGTGGAATTATGGTGGAAGTACAGAAGTATATGAACGAAGCGTATGTTTTAAAGAAGAAAGATAAAGCAGATAGCCATAGACTCACCGCTAGGTTATGAACTAAAATACCTTGAATCCCCTTGTAGCTGTCTGATTGTCACCCTCCCTTGCTTCCAGTGGTAAACATCGTGTGACTTTTGAGATAATGACTTACTTGCTGTTCTGTAATTTTGTGACGTGTATGTGCCATCCAAACATGGGGTTTAGTGTAGCTTGCTTTGAACTTTATATGAAAGAGCCATACTGTGTGTATTCTTTCATGGCTTGCTTCTTTCTCTCCAAATTGTGAGGTTAACCTGAGTTGATACATACATTAATTGTTATTTTTACTTTATAACGTATGAATATAGTATAATTGAGTCATCTGTTGGTTGTTGTTTGGTATTTGCTTTTCCAGTGTTAGGCTATTGCTGTGGTCAGTTCTCCTATAGAAAGTACATGTCTGTAAGTACACGTGTGCAAAAGTTTATCTTGGAAATTTACCTGGAAGGTCAGTTGGGAGTTGTAGGGTATCATCAAACTTACAAGAAAATGCCAAAGTACTTAAAAGGGAATTATGCCAGTTTTTACCCTCGCTGGCAGTATATGAGAATTTTTGTTGCTCGACATACACCAGTTCTTGAGGTTGCCAGACTTAATTACATTTTGCCAACCTCATGAGTGGATTGAGGTATGTTGAGGTTTTCTTTTCGCTTTTATAATCACTAATGAGTTTTGAGCACCTTTTCATGTGGTTTTGGGCCATTTGGATTTCCTTTACTTCCTTCTGTGAAGGGCTTCTTCAGGCGTTTTGCCCCATTTTTTATTGGCCTTTCTGCCTTACCTCAGTGATTCATAGCTGTTATTTGTGCCTCGGGGTGTGTGCTTTTCTTCACTCTTTTTATGTCTTTAAAATTTTAATGCAGTCAAGTTTTTTAATCTTTCTATATTAGTCTATTGATTGCTTTGTAACAAATCACCCCCACCTCCAGTGGCCTAAACAGCAGCCGTTTATTTATTTCAGTTTGGACTCAGCACACTGGGCAGTGTGGTCTCATCTGGACTGCCTCCTGCATGGCGGGAAGCTCTGCTTCTGAGGGTGGGATGTCTGACCGATGGGGCCATAGGTAGGGGGCCTGGGCGACATGTCTTTCATCACCCAGCAGGCTACTGTGGGCTTGATCACGTGGACGCCAGAGGCTTCCAAGGGAGTGGAGCGTGGGTGTGCAAAGGTTCTAGAGCTAGAGGCTCCGAATTAGCGCAGTGTCACTTCTACCACATTCTTTGGCCGCAAGACCAGCCCGGATTCAAGGGGTGGGAAAATAGACGCTACCTTTTACCCGAGGAGCTGCAGAGTCCCACTGAAAAGAGAAGCTCCTACAAAGGAGGGGTGGAGAATTCAGACCGTGTTTGCAACCCATCACATTATACATTATGGTTTTGCTTTTCTTCTCTACTCCAAGGGTAAGAAATTACAATCCTGTATCATCTTCTAAAAGGTTTCTGGGTTAGCTTTGGAAGGATAAGGTTTCAGAAACTGTGACAGTGGAGGATGTTGATAATGGGGGAAGATACGCGTGTGTCCGGGCAGGGAGTCTAGGAGAAATCTCTGTACCTTGTGCCCAGCTTTGCTGTGAACCTAAAACTACTCCAAAATAGAGTCTGTTAAGAAAAAGTAAAACGCGAAACCAGACCATGACAGCAGCTGAAAGAGCTGGTGAGCATGATTAGAAAGTTTAAGAAGTGAGAGGAAGCAGCTTGTCGAGGAGGGCATTGGGGAACCATTGTATTTAATGATTGGAGGTCAAGAGTTGGTTTAAAAAAAAAAAAGAACATTTTCCCATGTAAAAATAATTTTTAACTTTCATTCCTTGTCTGTTAGCTATAATACAATGACTAAGAAAGAGAAGATTGCTGCTCCTACTATCTTACCAACTTATTCAAAACAGCCCTCAGCATTTATACTGTGTGCTTCGCTTTTGTTCATATTAATTTTTTTTGCCTGAATACTCTTATCAGAAATTATGGATTGTGTTTTGTTCAACTTTTCAGTTTGCTTGACGTGAAGTTTTACTTTAATACAATCTGTCAGTATTCATTGTAATGAGCCGGGATCCATACAGGGTGGAGTCGGGAAGCAGCTTCTTTGAAAGTGCTTTAGACCAGAGGCAGAATTGTACCCTGGTGAGGGCATGGGTTTTGGACAGATGGCTCTGGAATAGATCAGACTTTTGCTGATGTAGCACCTATGTGACTTTGTGCCAGTTATTTAACATCTCGGAGCTTAGGCATTCCATGGTTAAATAGAGACTCTCAGGAGTATTGAGTAAAGTTAAAAATACACCTATTCTCTAGCATGGTGCACGGCCCATAAAATAACTGTTAGCCTGTTGTAGAAGCTGGGCTTTCCACTATTTTCTATGACGACAATAAAAAGAAAGAAAAATGAGGACCTGTAGGTCTTTTGCAGAATGAATTCTTTCTGCCACTTAAGTGTGGCCTTTGGTTTCCGTTCCTGCTGCTGTTTTCTATGAACACTTTGATTCCTCTGGCTTTCTCTGGCTGGAGTTGGACCATCAGTTAAGGGCATCTGGTTGGCTGACTTTGAGCTTTGAGACCCTTAATATTTGAAACCATGGCAGCCAGCTGGATCTCATCCAGCCGTGGGAGATACTGTCAGGTGTGTGTGCTCCTAATCATAGCCGGAACTTTTGCGTCCGGGAAGTTCTGACCTGAGTGAGTAGAGAAAGGGAAAGTGCTTCCGGGAACAATATATATATTTCTCCCGCACCTGCTCCATCCCAGAGCATTAGCATAGAAGACAAGCCACCAGAGAGTGCCCGGGTGGGATGATGGGCCCCTTGGCCGAGGAGTTGGGTTGTGTCTCCTCACAGCTCACGTGGAGGAGAGCTCTACAGCTCTGCCATCTGAGGAAGAATCAATTCCTGCTGAGCCTTGACCTGAAACAAGGACCCAAGTAATCACTCCATCTTTCTTTCCAGATCTTTCGGCAGCCCAGCGGAAGTTTGCTCATTCACTCAGAGACTTCAAATTTGAGTTTATCGGCGATGCAGAGACTGACGATGAACGCTGCATAGGTGCGTAAAGACCGGGTTTTGGTTGGCTTTCCTTTGCTTTGGCCATGAAATAATCATTCCTTTCTTCTTACAGATGCTTCATTACGTGAATTTTCTAACTTTTTGAAGAATCTGGAAGAACAGAGAGAAATTATGGTGAGTGGTGGGGTGTAAAAGAACAAGTCCATCTTTAAGTGGGGTGGAAATCTGGGTAGCTGGTTCTGGTGGAAGTTTTGGTGCATTTGTCCATGGATGAATAGTGCACAGTAATGGAAAGATCCCCAGATGAGGTTTGGGGAGCCTGGATTTCTCGTTCCCCAGGGGTGCCGACCATGGTGACGATCTTGGATAAGTTGCTGGACCAAGGCCCTGAGTCTTCATCTGTAAAAGACTGTGTTGAAGTCTATCAGTGCTTTCTAGATTTTTGTTAGCCCTGGAACAGTTGCATTTAAATCGAGTCTCATGCAGAATCTTAATACGTTAAGAAGACAAAAGCAGAAAATCTTATGGAGAGGACAGCAGGGCACAGTTGGAGCTTGCCTCAGTCTTCTGTGGATTTCTAGGCTGTGTGGAGAGGAAGAGAGCTCGAACCTGGAAGTCTTTAAAGTCCCACTTTGCCTTGAGATACATGATCACAGTAGTAGTGAATAATAACTACCCTGTGTTGAGGGCTTTCTGTGTGCCGGGTGCTACGCTGAGTGCATTGAGTAGATCCTATTTAACATGAATTTTGAGGGTATTGAATAATATTTATCTGCCTTTCTGAAAACTTTGTATTTCTCTCCTGATATTCATTCCACAAAGATTTACGGCAGACCCGCCATTGCATTATGACACACTATCTATTTTCACCAGTTTTTTCAGGTTTAAAAAGAAACGACCATCTGTTTTTTCTATGTTCTCGAGAATGAGTACTACCTAGAATAGAATTATGTGGAACTGTACCTGTATGAGGGCGTTCAGATGTGGTGGTAATAATATTGAATATGGCGGCTAAGACAATTAACCTTTACTCTGTGCCTGGTACTGGTCTAAGCTGTTTACCTACGTTTAAGTCATTTAATTCTCACATCAGCCTTATGAAATAGACTCTGTGATTGCCCCCTAACTGACAAATGAGGAAATGGAGGTGCAGCACCTTGCCCGGGATCACATGGCAGCTGAGGGGTAGAGCCCGGTCAGGCCACAACCAGACATCCTGGACCACCTGCCAGCATGGCCAGCTTCCTAGATGTTGCTGCAATCTGGCTGGTGGCTGGTGGGGATTTCTAGCTGGTAGAATTGGAGTAGGAGAAGAAGTAGGAGGAAAGCACTGATTTTTGACTGAAGCATGACAGAGACCTATGGCCTCTAAAAGCTCTAGTGTAATTCGCACTGCACCCTAAATTCTGAGATGATTTGTGCATATTGTAAATACCGAAGCGGGCACGTGAAGGTACTGTGCTCCCACTAGGTTTTTTCTGGCACAAGCTGACATACATAACCCTTATTCATGTGTTCCTATAGTCACAGATCTTTCAAGCTCTTTAGAGCAGTCTAAATGTGAGAGTGGATAACTGCAGTGCTATGAAGCCACCCTTCTATTGCATGAAGTGGGTGTGGACGTGTGGGTGGTAGAAGCGCGTGTTCTTAGTTTATGTTAATAGTATCAACTTTCTGTTCTCAATCCTCCTTGATATTTAGTTGTATTTTCCTGGGATCCTGAGCATTCAGCAAATATGTATTTGATCTCCTTTTACGTTTCAGTTACTGTTTAGAATCTGAGCACACAGCCGCAAACAAAGCAAAGCCCCTGCCCTCACGGAGGTTACATTTTGGAAAGGGGAGGTGATAAATGAACAAATATATAACACATTGTCAAGTAGCAGTAAGTGCTACAAAATGAAATTGAGGGAATTCCATGGTGGTCCAGTGGTTAGGACTCTGGGCTCTCACTGCCGAGGGCCTAAGTTCAATCCCTGATCCGGGAGCTAAGAGCCCACAAGCCGTGTGGCATGGCCAAAAAAAAAAAAAAAAAAAATAGAAATTGAGAAGAGCAAGGAGCCAGGGCACCATTACATCTAGAGTGGCGAGGGAAGGAAGGCCTTTCCGGTGGAGAACTATGGAGGCATCCTGGTATCTGGGGGAAGAGAGTTTCAGGCAGTGTGGTGCTGGAGTTTAGCTCTACAGAAACACAGAGTGATATTCTATAGTTGGCCCTCTGTATCCATGGATTCTGCATCTGCAGATCAAAAATATTTGAAAAAAATTCCAGAAAGTTCCAAAAAGCAAAACTTGAATTTACCACGTGCTGACAACTGTTTACCTAGCATTTATATTGTGTTCACAACTATTTACATAGTATTTTCATTGTACAGGCATACCTTGTTTTGGTTTTTTTTAGTTTTTAAAAAAAAGTTATTTATTTTTGGCTGTGTTGGGTCTTCGTTGCTGCACGCGGGCTTTCTCTGGTTGCGGTGAGCGGGGGCTACTCTTCGTCGCGGTGCGCGGGCTTCTCATTGCGGTGGCTTCTCTTGTTGCGGAGCATGGGCTCTAGGCGCGCGGGCTTCGGTAGTTGTGGCTTGCGGACTCTAGAGCGCAGGCTCAGTAGTTGTGGCGCATGTGCTTAGTTGTTCCGCGCCATGTGGGATCTTCCCGGACCAGGGCTCGAACCCGTGTCCCCTGCATTGGCAGGCGGATTCTTAACCACTGTGCCACCAGGGAAGCCTCCATACCTTGTTTTATTGCACTTCACTTTATTGTGCTTCGCAGATGCTGTTTTCTTCATATATTGAAGGTTTGTGGCAACCTTGTGTCAAGCCAAGTCTTCAGGCACCATTTTTCCAATAGCATTTGCTCACTTTTCGTCTCTGTCACATTTTGGTAGTTCTTGTTATAGTTCAAACTTTGTCATTATTATTATTATATTTGTTATGGTGGTCTGTGATCAGTGATCTTTAACGGTACTATGGCAAAGAAATCACAACTCACTGAAGGCTCAGCTGATGGTTTGCATTTTTTAGCAATAAAGTATTTTTTTAAATTAAGGTATGTATGTTGTTTTTTAAAGACATAATGCTATTATTGCATACTTAATGAATCACAGCACAGTGAAAACATAACTTGTATATACTGAGAAACCACGAAATACGTGTGACTCGCTTTACTGTGACATTCGCATTATTGCAGTGATCTGGAATTGAACCTGCAATATCTCTGAGGTCTGTCTGCCTGTATTACATATTGTAAATCATCTAGAGATGATTTAAAGTATATAGGAGGGTGTGCATAGGTTATACACAAATACCATGCCATTTTATATAAGGGACTTAAGCATCCTTGGATTTTGGTGTCCATGGGGATCCTGGAACAGTCCCCACTGGGTACTGAGGGACGACTGCATTTCCTTTTTTTGTTCCTTGAGGGACGACTGTATTTCCTTTTTTTGTTCCTTGAGATGAGTTGACTGGAATGTGGTCTTAGCTCCGGGCTGTCTGATAAAGAAAGCATGGTTCTCAGAGCTCTTGTTAACTGACCTGTTGATTTAATCTTCAGCTATGGTGGGGGTTGATGGGGTCTCTGTCTTAGGCAGAATGAGGATGACAGGGCTGGGTTTCCAGTGCTGGGTAGAAGTAGGAATAGGATGTTGTCTGTATAAGGCCGCGAACCTCAGAAAGGAATGGGACAGCGTGTTACAGCCCATTTGTGGGAATGGCAGTTCCTGCCGGATAGCAGGAATCTATCCAAAGGCAGAAAGCAGTGGGGACGCCTAATGCTTTTTAAAAAATTATTAGTTTAACTTTTATTTATTTATTTATTTATTTTGCGGTACGCGGGCCTCTCACTGTTGTGGCCTCTCCCGTTGCGGAGCACAGGCTCCGGACGCGCAGGCTCAGCGGCCATGGCTCACGGGCCCAGCCGCCCTGCGGCATGTGGGATCTTCCCGGACCGGGGCACGAACCCGTGTCCCCTGCATCGGCAGGCGGACTCCCAACCACTGTGCCGCCAGGGAAGCCCTAGTTTAACTTTTTAGTTTGGAAAATTTTGAGCATGTGCAAACAGAAAGGAAAATATAATTAAGCTACATGTGCTCAATATTCGCCTTTGATAACCATTGCCACACAACCAGCCTTGTTTCTCCTGTACTCCTCACCACCCCACCGCCATTGTTTTGACAGAAAGCCCAGTATTACATCGTTTCATCCATAAATACTTCGGTATACAACTCTCAAAGATAACTCTCTTTATGAACCAAAATATACTTGTCACACCTAAAAACAAATAATAATAATTCCTTGAGATTACAAAGAATTAGGCCATATTCATTTTTTCCCCTGATATTCATTTACATTTTGTTTTCTCCTCATGCCTGCGTCCCGTAACAGTTGGTTTGAATCTGGATCCAGATACATTGCATTTGACTGGTAAGTTTCTAAGTCCCATTTAATCTATAGGTTTTTCTTTCTCCCTTTTCCCCTTGACAGGAATTCCTGACACTCTTCCATTCATTTTTAAAGACCTTTAAAATAGCACTTTTCCTGAGTTATCTTTGAGTTATAATAATAAAATGAATAATAACGAAAGTGAAAAAAAGGCATTTAACCCATATTGACGTTACTTGGGTGTTTCTGTCTAATCCTGGTAGTCAGTGATCACTTTTTTTTTAAACCATGAAAATTGCGTGGCATCATCATGGCTACTTTTGGTTCATGAAATAGCTTTGAACACTTTGTAGACAACAAATCTTTGATGATTTCCTCGACACCAGCCTGAAACTTTTTTTTTGTGGCTGCATTGGGTCTTCGTTGCTGTGTGCGGGCTTTCTCTAGTTGCGGCGAGCGGGGGCTTCTCTTTGTTGCGGTGCTCGGGCTTCTCATTGCGGTAGCTTCTCTTTGTTGAGGAGAACAGGCTCTAGGCATGCGGGCTTCAGTAGTTGTGGCTCGTGGGCTCAGTAGTTGTGGCTCTCGAGCTCTAGAGCGCGGGCTCAGTAGTTGTGGCACATGGGCTTAGTTGCTCCGTGGCATGTGGGATCTTCCCGGACCAGGGCTCAAACTCGTGTCCCCTGCATTGGCAGGCGGATTCTTAACCACTGCACCACCAGAGAAGTCCCCAGCCTGAAACTTTTGCATAAGAAAAGATAGCTCCCTCAAGAAGTATCCAGTGTGGCCCTGGAGAGTAACTGGTAAAAAGTGAATTAAAATATGTTATACTAAGTGCTAAACAAAAGTGTAGGGTGTGGTTGCCTGGAGAGGGGAGCAGCTAAGCCTGTGCTGGTTGGGAAAGGCTTTGTGAAAGAAGCAGTATTTGAACTGGAGTTTGTGGGGCAGAGATGTGGCTTGTGGGGGCTGTTTGTATAGTTTAACAAGCTCATACCCACCAACACAGGGACAAGGAGATAAGGAAGGCGTTTCAGGAGCTAAAGTGGATGCCAGTGCTTTCTGAGAACTTTGAAAAACTCGTGTTTTCCTTAAAATTGTCACAGAGTAGCAGCATGTTAAAAGCCACATATTAAAAAAGGCATGCAAAATGATAGCTGTAAAACAGAGGTAGAAATATTCTAAGATTGGTTCTAAGAGCTTAACAGTCTTTATGGTCACTTAATCTTTAAAATTGGTTAGCCAGTGGGCACATGAAAAGATGCTCAGCATCACTAATCATTAGAGAAATGCAAATCAAAACTACAGTGAGGTACCACCTCACACCAGTCAGAATGGCCATCTTTCAGAAGTTTACAAATAACAGATGCTGGAGAGGGTGTGGAGAAAAGGAACCCTCCTACACTGTTGGTGGGAATGTAAGTTGGTGCAGCCACTATGGAGAACAGTATGGAGGTTCCTCAGAAAAGTAGAGTTACCATATGATCCAGCAGTCCCCCTCTGAGCATATATCCAGGCAAAACTATAATTCAAAAAGATACATGCACCCCTATATTCATAGCAGCACTATTTACAATAGCTAAGGCATGGAAGCAACCTATCCAGATGAATGGATAAAGAAGATGTGGTATATATATGTGTGCGCGCACGCACATGCACACACACACACACACACACACACACAGGAATATTACTCAGCCATAAAAAGAATGAAATCATGCCATTTGCAGCAACATGGATGGAACGAGAGATTATCATACTAAATGAAGTAAGTCGGAAAGAGAAAGACAAATACCATATGATATCACTTATATATGGAATCTAAAATATGACACGGGAATTCCCTGGTGGTCCAGTGGTTAGTACCCTGCACTTGCACTGCAAGGGGCACAGGTTCGATCCCTGGTTGGGGAACTAAGATCCCGCAAGCCACGCAAACAGAAACAGACTCACAGAACAGAATTGTGGTTGCTGGGGCAGGTTGGGGGGATAGGAGAGGAATGGACCGGGAGTTTGGGGTTAGCAGATGCAAACTATTATATATAGAATGGATAAACAACAAGGTCCTACTGTACAGCACAGGGGACTATATTCAGTTATCCTGAGATAAATCATTATGGAAAAGAATATCAAAAAGAATGTATATGTATGTATAACTGAATCACTTTGCTGTACAGCAGAAATCAACAAAACATTGTAAATCAACTCTACTTCAATTAAAAAAAGGTGATGAGTATTTCCCAAAGTCCTAAATTAAATGATGGCACAGCATAATAACTAGACATTTATAATTAAGGCTGAGTCATTAATGTTAAAAAAATCTATAATCTGTGTTTTAGAAGGCAAAGATCAATGCCAGGTATTTTTTAAAAAGCTTTCCATCTCCTGAATAAATGTTAAAATGTAGGACTTAGGGCTCTAAGGTATAAAGACATGAGTCTGGAAGCTCCACAGTCAGGAAGATGTGCTTGTTTGTTGGTTTTGAGCCACTGGGTGTATATGGTCACGTGCCTCCTCTCTGCCTCAGTAGGCTAGATACATATGCATAGTTCAGCAAACACTGTGGCAAGCACTGTGCCAAGTGCCATCGAGACAAAGGCATCGTTCCTCCCCTTGAGTGGCGGGCTGTCTGTCGGGGAGATTGCTGAAGGCGTGCATTGTGGTAACAGTTATTGGGGAATTCGGGGAAGGCGCTTTGGAGACATCATTTCAGGTCTGAGTTGACACATCAGAGTTAGCCATGGAAGGAAAGATGGAAGTGAAGCCCCAGTTTCACTTCCTTAAGGGAAAATGGATTGAATTTGAGAATGAAGGAGGACTATGTTTGCATATCACTGCCCTGCCGCCCCCCCACTGGTGTCCAGCTCTGTAGCTGTTAAAATGAAGTGTTGGAAAGTGGAGAGAAGGCAAGTCTGGGAAATCAGTGGTTCCCTCCATGCATGAAAGTCAAATTTCTTTGAATGGATGTGCCATGTCCTTGAAAAGGCCAATATTGCCTTTTTCAGGACAGTGTTTTCAAGCGAGTAGTTTTTCCTGATAATATTGCCAACCTAGAGGTGGAGAGCCGGGCACCGTTAGTGGCCAGGATGGCTGTGTCGCTTCCGTGCGTGTCCTCCAAGGAAAGTCCTGTGTGGTGTTTCCCTGCCAGAATTCCGGACATGGTTCTCCCTGGCGTGGCAGGACATGCTGTACTTATCTGAGGTGGGCAGCTGTCCAGGAATTTAAGGACTTTTAAAATAGTGCTGTCGTGTTCATGGTGTTCTTTTGAAAGCCTTTCATGTTGCATTTACTTCTCTGCATGCATCCTGTCATCCTGTCTTTCAGTTTTTGTCTGTTGCTGAAATGTGACTCTCAGTGTCTGAAGGTTCTGGCACATCAGGGCATTTGCATGAGACCCCGTGGGGGAGGGAAGCTTGGGGGAGGAGGGGACGCGGGGAGAGAGAAGGGAGAGCTCGCTGCGCGATGGTGGTCAAAAGGTGCTTGCTCCTCATCCAGAAGGGGCTGGGGGCAACTGAGCTGGCCAGCAGACATGGGGGGCGTCTTGTCCCGCAGCTGCATCCTTCTCCCCCTTGAGCAGGAAGACCCTGTGTGTACACGGACTGTTTTTTTTGATGTGGACCATTTAAAAAAAATAAATTTATTTATTTATTTATTATTTACTTTTGGCTGTGTTGGGTCTTCGTTGCTGCGCGCGGGCTTTCCCTAGTTGTGGTGGGCTACTCTTCTTTGGGGTGCGCGGGCCTCTCATTTCGGTGGCTTCTCCTGTTGCAGAGCACGGGCTCAGGCATGTGGGCCTCAGTAGTTGCAGCATGCGGGCTCAGTAGTTGTGACATTTGGGCTTAGTTGCTCCGTGGCATGTGGGATCCTCCAGGACCAGGGATCGAACCCGTGTCCCCTGCATTGGCAGACGGATTCCCAACCACTGCGCCACCAGGGACGCCCCATGTATACAGACTCTTTTGGCTTTTGAGACCTCTTTTTTTTTTTTTTTCTTCCCCGTGTTTTTCCCCACAACGGATTTCACTCTTGTGAAAACACTGGGCCAGGGAACACTTGCTGGGTGATTGGCCTTGAGCTTCCGTCCGGATAAAGAAGGCACTAGGCTTCTGAATCCTGAAGGCTTTTGTTAATACAGTAAGTCCCCTAAATATGAACCGAGTTCCGTTCTGAGAACGTGTTCGTTAAGTCTAACAAAGTTAGCCTAGGTACCCAACGAATATCATTGGCTATATAGTACTGTACTATAATAGTAATTACAGTATTACTGTACTGTAACACTTCTCATACAAATAATGCATAAAAAACAAACACACAAAATAAAACATTTTTAGTCTTGCAGTCCAGTACCTTGGAAAGTACAGTAGTCCAGTACCACAGCTGGCATCTAGGGGCTGGCATGGAGTGAACAGGCAAGAAGAGTTACCGGCTGGAGGAGGGAGAGGAGGTGGGAGATGGTAGAGCTGAAGGATTGTCAGCAACAGGAGATGGAGGGCAAGCAGCAATTTCACTCACACCTGACGTTGATGGAACGCACGTTCGCATCTTTGAAAGTTCGAAACTTGAAGGTTCATATGTAGGGGACTTAACTGTAGTTTAGATGCTTCCAGGCAAGACACGATGGGTGTTTCTTCAGCCCTCGTCTGATTTGCTTCACTCCTTTCTCATCATTCTCTCATTTTCTCAAGGATCTTACGGAAGCATTTGGTTAAGTGATTTCTATATCTTTTGGGGGTTTTGACACTGATTTTTGTTTCAAACTCTCTCTGACTTTTTTTTTTTTTTTGGCGGTACGCGGGTCTCCCACTGTGTGGCCTCTCCCGTTGCGGAGCACAGGCTCCGGATGCGCAGGCTCAGTGGCCATGGCTCACGGGCCCAGCCGCTCCGCGGCATGTGGGATCTTCCCGGACTGGAGCACGAACCCGTGTCCCCTGCATCGGCAGGCGGACTCTCAACCACTGTGCCACCAGAGAAACCCTGACTCTTTTAAAATTTCAAAAGTCCTTCATGGTGTTATTAAAATAATATTTGTTGGTTACAATGAACTAAATATCTTTTATCTCTGGGGAGGAATTTTTATGATATTCTCTCTTTAGTATACCCTAGGGCAGTGGTTCTCAAAGCTGGGTCCCTGCACAAGTAGCAGTAGCATCACCTGGGAACTTGCTAGAAATGCACATTCTTGGGCCGCACCCCAGACCTACTGAATCAGGAACTCTGGGTTGGGGCCCATCAGGCTGTGTTTTAATAAGGCCTCCAGGTTATTGTGCAACCTGCTGACAGCAGAACCACTGGCCTAGGGTGCAAGTGAAATCTCCACCGGCTTTCGTCATAGTCTTGTAGCTAGATCTGTCTGAAAGTTGGAAACACTATGAATGGTTTTTTGATGACTTTATGCTTCCCAGGATGTTAAAGTAGTCTTCAAGACCCTAAGCTTTTACTTGTCGTTTCCAAAGGGTTTTGGACTATATTAGTTTATTATAAAGGAACAGGTTTCTGCTGTTTGGAATTTTAGCGTGCCTTAATTTGTGTTTAATATTGCTTACGAGTTCCTATAGTGTGATAAGTATCTAAGGTATTACATGCCATTGGAAAGATTGTGCCTTTAGTGTTATCTAATTATATGGTACATCAAACCTACTTTAATCAGTTCTTTTACAGATAAAGTGACATTTTTTTTTATGCAGGATTCTCTTGGCAGGCACATTCAGCTGGGAAAGAATATCCCTTGAACTTACAGAAACATTTCTCAGTTTAGTTTAAAAACTGTCAGTGTTCTCAATTTTTTTAAAAACTTTTTTTTTTTTTGGCTGCGTGCAGCTTGTGAGATCTTAGTTCCCTGACCAGGAGTCAAACCTGGGCCCTCAGCAGTGAAAGCATGGAGTCCTAACCACTGGACCACCAGGGAATTCCCCCTGTCAGTGATGGAAATTCATGAAGAACTTTTCTCCTTGGAACTGACCTTTACAATTGGACAGCACTGTTTTTCTTGTAAATTCATTATAATTCAGTCAGATGCAGATGTCATTGTGAAACCTGTTCTTCAGGAATGCACCTTTTGAGAGATCTTTCTCTGACCTAGAATCCTCTAGAGGCTACAGTCAGGGCTAACTCAAATCAGACTTCCATCATGAGTGCACGTGTCACAGGCAGGAGGCCTGGGCTCCTCGCTGACCCTTTTCGTGTGAGGCCTTGCCTCCTGACTCAGTGTCTTTGCCATTGGTGACTCACTGTCATCTGTGGCCTCGCAGCCTTGTCATCATCAGATGCTCCTTCCCTACTGAAACTTTCGTTTCCTGTGTTTCAGCTCCTTGGGCTTGTTCTCTGCTTCTGCGGAATCAGCTAGCTCTTGCCATAAACTGGTCAATCCTGACGTGAAAGAGTAAAAAGCAGGCGTGGGTTCCTGCTATTTACTCCCCCACCTCCAACAGGGGGCGCCAGAATGTAACCAGTCCGCTCTGTCAGCTCTCATTCAGAGGACTGGTTCCCTTAGTGGGAATTAGTTCCGCTGAATCCACAGTTTCACGAGGAAAATATTTTCATTCAGATCCTGTCGTGAAATACTCAAAGGTATGGCCTAGGCTCCTAAAACAAAGAGCTGAGGGGGAACTTAGGGAAACTTAGATTTAACCCCTTCAATGGAAAAAAAAGTGGGGGGGAACAGGAACAGTGAGGTGGAAGGATTTGATTTACAGCACAAATTAGTGACAGAGATGAAAAGAGCATCTTTCTCCTATCTCCTGGTCCTTGCCTTGAGCTCCTGGAGATTTAATACCCTCCCCTCCACCTTCGAATATGGGTGAGGTGAATGTGTATCCCCCAGGCAACAGTCAGGAGGAAACGTGAATTTGGTTTTTAATCCTCCTGGTCTGTTTGTACAGCTGTAGCCCCTCACTACTTCAATCAACAAACCACTTAAGGACCGCTGAAGGAAGAAATTATGAACCCTGATGGTGGATGGGAGACCTGCCATTGAGACCTTCTGGATGGGTCGAGGAAGTGCCAGTATTAGTACCTAAAGAGTGGGTGCCAGCATCTTGGAAGAAAATCCCAGACACCGTAGTATCTGGGATTTAAGGGAGCACCCCTTAAAGAAACGATGAAGCTCCAAGATTCTTGATGGCACAGAGGAAGAAATGTGTGGGGAAAACCAGATATTGGTGACTGAGCTGAAAAGTGATTTGGATGAGTTGGACTCTGAAAAAGCTTTAGAAATATCTGAAATATATTTTGCTTATTGTCTTTTTAAAAATGTGTACACAAGAGGGGTATGTGATAAAAATATATCTAACTGCCCAAAGAGCTTTTTCAGTAAATACAAAAGCTCTTAGAGTTAAGATAGTAAATGAAGATGTCATCATCAGCATTTTTTTAATAGTATGTAAAAATATGGAGTGTCTTAGTATTAGTGGCATGTTAGATTGAATGAATCGCAGTACTGCAGTGGTGATCGGAATTGTTAGAGGTCCAGGGGAAGACTAGTGGCCATGATAGTGTAGTGGAAAGAATATGGGTTTTGGAAGCAGTGGCAGCCATGAGGCACCCCCAGATCTCCCGCTTCAGGGAGTGGAATCGACCGTTGGGACCGTTGCTGTAAGGTTCCATCGCTGCTTTAGCGTGAAGGCCATGGGTCCCAAGTCTGCCCCCAGCCAGTGAGTGAGCACAGCAGGGGTACTAAAGCAGGCTCATTCCTGGGGACTCTGGAGTCCTCTGACAGGCAGCCTTGGCTCGAGGAGTCCCTGATGGTCTGGTCAGACTTTTTCTAGAACCGCACTGCAGTCTAACATGCATCCGCCCCCACCCTCCTTCTCCCACATTGTCTCCTTCCCCTGGGGCCAGACCTGCATTGCTTGCCTCTTCCAGCCTCCCCTGGCTCCCTCTCCCTTTTCTCTCATAGACATTTCCCCTAATAAATTTCTTGTATTTTGAACCCTGTCTTGGTGTCTGCTTTTTAGAGGACCTTGTCTAATCCAGACATAGACTGTTCTGAAGGGGAGAGAACATGTCCATACAGGAGACTCAACGTGGGCCTTCACGGTGACTGTTATCACCAGCAGTAGGAAATGTTGCATTGATCCAGAAATGCTAAATTTGTGAGAGAATCCCACTTCGTTCATAAAACAAATATGTTTGAATGCCCATTATGAGCTGGGCCGTGTTCTAGCACCTGAGGATACAGTGAGGACTTAGGCCCTTTTCCAGGATGAGGTGTTTAGCTGGTGGCTGCATAGCAGAACGAGCTATCAAGGGCCTTTCTGCCCCAGGCCCTCCCTTTTCCCTCTTGGCCACTCAAGGAGCCTAGGCCTCACAGAAGGACTGGAGAGCTCATCTCTTTGTTGTTGGTCAGAAGTGTAGGTGTTCTTTTCTGAATAGTTCTCCTTTCTACTTCTGTCTCTGTCTGTCTCGTATTTTCTTTCTTTTTAATTTTTATTGGAGTCTAGTTGATTTACAATGTTGTGTTAGTTTCAGGTGTACAGCAGAGTGAATCAGTTATACATATACATATATCCACTTTTTAAAATTCTTTTCCCATGTAGGCCATTATGGAGTATTGAATAGAGTTTGTCTCATATTTTCTCGATTCAGTAGTTTATCGCCTTCTTATTCATGAGGTTCCATTTCTACCTGTGCCACTGAGTAATACCATTCACCTCAGAAATTAAAATTTTCTTATTTAAAGCTACAAACCCACCAAATTTCCAGTTCTCTCTTGATGCTTTTACAGCTTCCTGACAGGCTTATCTTTCGCTCCGGTGGGGGTTTATTCCTTCTCATCATGTTCTGCCCAAGTATTTATTTTGTCTAAAAAATACAAGCCAGGTCTTTATGTCCCTCAGGCACAGAGGGAATGAGGCTCGAGGTTAAATATCTGCACATCCTTATTAGGTTAACTCACTCCTAATAAACCCAATAGCTTTTGTTTGAAGAGTCTCGATTTTTCCTAAGTATGATTTAAAACAACGCCAAAAACCTTTACTGGTGGGGTCTGTTTGATTGAAATAATCTGAGTAAAATTGGTACTTTTTTTCGATTAATGTCCTTCAAAACTGATGCTCCCCTCTCCCTGCCACAAACGCTAAGATATTTGTAGAAGACAGGCATTAAGTGAACCTTAAAATTTTGTGATACAATGACCTAACATCTTTTTTGAGAGCTAGGTCATGGCCAAACCTCGAGGGAATTAACTCAGAGCAGAAGTTGTCGGACCTTGAGCTCAAATCCTCTTCTTTTGTTAGGTGTCAAGCTATTCAGAGTTTAGGATTGAAAGTTGATAAAAACTCGGGAGTTTTTATTCTTGGACTGTCTGAATGAAAGCATAAGTGTGGTAAGTGAAGTCATGAATTTGGAATATATGTCAGTATTTTACAAATTATGGTTCCCAGGCTTTTCAGTGAAGTTGCCTTGGTCTGAAAGAATCAGACATTCAAGGAGCCATTTCATATTAATTGGCTCCTAATTTTCAGGTGTAAACTGCAGAATTAATGTGCAGTCCCTCTGCAACTGTGTCCTCTTTAGAGCTTTGTGTACAGGTTCATGAAGACGCTCTCCAGTTCTTGTCAGTTTGAGCTATTAGCACTATAAAAATTAATTTCATTTTTACATTAATTTTTTTTCTACCAGGAGGGATCAGCTTAGCCTGTGCTGTACTTAAAAATAAAATATCATCCAGGGATTTATTTATTTTGAAGTTAAAATTGCTTCTAGCATGATATCCTCTTCTTTGTTTTACTTAATTGTGTTAAGTAGACAGAGAGCAGGTATTATCCTTTATAGATGAGAATATGCAGGCAACAAAAGAGAATTATTTTTCCTATGGTCTAAAAACAGAACTAGTTAGGACAAAGGCCAAGTGAGAAAATGTTGGTCTCCTATTTGTCTCTGCAGCAGGGTTCTTTTAGAAAAACCAATTGTGGAACTTTTTCATTTTTTGCCAACATTAGAGCCTTTTTTTAAAAAAAAGTGGGAGGACTCTATTCGTTTAAATTTTCCCTTTAAGATTTGAGCCTAGATTGGTGGGGGAAGGTATAGCACAGGGAGAGACTGGTTAGCAAAGGATGCATGTGGATGGGGAGTAATCTCATTAATTAAAGTGAATTGGTTTAATCAGGAGAAAAATCTTGTTTAGGAATATTGAGAAAGATAGTACTGAAATCAGTTTCACAAGATTGTTTAAGGTTCTGAAATTAAAAAAATATTAATCTGGATTCTCTCAGTTGCATGGTCTGAACAGAAAGGGAGTTTATTAAAGAATATTAGGTAGCTTACAGTATCTTTATCAGTTTTTGGGAACTGGGAATGATGCTGAGTCGCACTACAGAGCTGGGCTTGGAGAAAACAGTCACCACTGTTGCCACCAGGTGTGTAGAACGATCCAGTGTGCACCAGGCAACACCACTGCCCCCGGTGGTTGTTGGTGGAACTGCTGCATCTGGAAGGAATAGTTGCTACCACCCGCCAGAATCTCTGTTCACTGTTTTTTTTTAAGCACTAGCTTCCAAATCAAATTCTTGAGTGGGAGCATCTGATTAGTGGAACTCTGGCCAGGTGCCAGGACCTCATGAAAGATGGCAGGGAAAGCAAGTGTCTGTGCTTTTCAGCTTTTATAGTAGAAGGTGGGTTTTGCCCTATTTGGGAGGAGAGTTCCTCAAACATAGGAAGGGGTTTCAAATACCAGGTAGCCCCAAAGGGCAGATGTACACTACTTATAATGTTTATGCCTGATTGTAAGGCAACACCATTTTCCCATGAAAAGATTAAACAAAATATTTTTGGATAGCTTGAACTTACACACTTTTAGGTATGCATTTATGTGTCTGCTAGATAATCAGATGTGTATTTTCATTATTTAGTTGATTAAATGTGTGTCTGTATTTAAAAATTAAATTATCAATGTATACTTTCGGAATATTTTCCCCATTTATTTCATGAAAAAGTTATTCCAACTCTTGACGACTTTGACATTAGTGTGTTTATCACGGACACATTCGGAATTTTTCAGCACAGCTTTCCTCGTGGCCACATCCGTCTGAGTTATTTGAGATACAGCCCCTTTTAAAATATCTTTCTGATGCTTTCATTGGAAATTTTATCTCAAGTTACAGGTACCCCCTTAGTGCACATTTGGACAGTCTCACTTAAAAAAAATTATCCCTGAGATGTATTTTTATGACTTGCTTTTTTAAAAAATTTACTTTGCTGAAGTCTAGTTGATTTACAACGTTGTATTAATTTCTGCTGTACAGCAACGTGATTCAGTTATACATATATGTACATTCATGACTTTCTTAATGCAACTACTTAGCTTGTTTTTTTAGAGCGGTTTTTATGATATTACTGACCACTTTTAAGTGGTCAGTAATATTACTGACTTATTTGAGGTCATCTCCTGAATGATAAATAAATCTCTTAAATTTCTTAGCTTCCCCTTGCGTTTGTAACCCAGACCTGTTTGTGAGCTCTAAGCAGCTGAAACTAGATGTGATTGGGGCCGTTTTAGGCTAAGATTCCTCAAACAATTCTTTGTTCATCAAAATGATGGGGAGTGCACTCCTTCAGGAGAGTGTAAGAATTCTTATATAGGGCTAAGTCCCTTTTTTCCTAAGGGACAAGTTTGGGAAAAATATTCCTTATGTTCAGATACGTATGAGGGTTCCTTGACATCCTTTCTCAAGGTTCTGTTTCAAGGAAAAATAAGAAATATGTCTTTGCTGAACGGTTCCTTTGCTGCTGTTCTTGACGTTGGAATTGGAAAGTCGAGTTTTTGCTTCAGTCTAATGAAATGGGAAGTCTCTGGACGGTCATGGGAGAAAATTGTGGAAATTCTCCTTTGCTCTCAGATTATGCATTCCTTTGGGGTCAAGAACACATGGAATCCAGGCTTAAAATAACGAGGTCCATGGGGGAATGGACATAATTCCTTCTGTTTCATTAGACTCAGTCTGTCCTCGTTAGTGCTGAGTGATTAGGAAGGCAGGATGTCGTGCTTCTGCTGGTTTATTCATTGTTTGATCTGGACTGAGACTTGAAAAAAATTACTAAAGATATCCTAGGATGCAGTTCTGCCTTTGTTGCCGTTTTACTGAATATGGGTTTCTGGTCCTAAGCCCCATTAGCATTAGAATGTATCAATACATCAGAACTTAGCCTTTGATCTCAAACGTGAGGGAAATTTAAAGTACCTGCAGTGGTTTCTCCCCCCACCCCAGGTAGAGTCTGATTCTCTTCCGGTCAGCTAGTATTGTCAAGAGATTCTCAGCGTTGGCTTAAACTGTAGGGGTAGGTAAAGATATTACCCTATCTTTTCTTTCCTTTTTTAGACATTTAAGCTCTCATATCCAAATGTCTTACAAAAAGGGGTTTCAGACTCTACCAGTGGGAAAAAACATAATCCTTCATTCAGACTGTTATATAATAAGCTTGTTCTTTTACTTTGGATTGTGAAGTTTGGATGGATTCTGTGGTTTGCCATCATAAGGCAACATGGAAATGTAGTTTGCGTTTCTGCCTCTCCCAACTCATGTGGAATCCCAGAATCAGAGAGATGGGTGGGACCTCAGGGGTTTCCTCGGCCCACTTCCTCTCAGTGCAGGAATCTGTGACTGTCTCTGGACACCGGTCACTTGCTTCTACCTATTGATACGGAAGGAGTGGTGGGTGGGGAGGTGTCACATTACCTTGCTGGGTCCGTTGTAATTTGTACTGAATTCCTCTTGATGGTGAACCCAAACCTGCTCTGTAGCTTCTCCTCATTAGACCTGGTTTTGTCCTCTTCAAGCAAATCAAAATGATTTTTCCTTCTCTCATGTGGTACCCTTTTAAATATTTGAAGACAGCTTTCATCATTTTTCCCTCTAAATGTTCTCTTCCTCCCCAGTCTCATTAAACACCTCTGATTTTTATTTTTTTAAACCTGTTCCTTCTAAACGTTTTTAGCCTTATCTCACATTCTTGCTTTGCCTCAGTTAGAGAATGTCTCTCTTAAAATATGGTGACCATACTGTCGAGATAGGTTCTGATTTTACAGGACACAGTTGTATGATTACCTTGTTTGGATTTGAACAATATATGTAACCTATATATGTGTTCATTATCTTCTAGGACAATTTAACTACTTTAGTTCATGCTGAACTTTCAGTTAACTCAAATTTTTAGGGGCTACGGCCCCTGTTAAAGTCCACTATTAAATTCACATGAGCTGTTGTTAAGATACCTTTTACACTTGAGCATTTGCCTTTCAAGACTGAAACCTGGTTGATTGCTTACCTCGGGCAAATTCTGTGGCGCCACTTTTGAATCCTTTTTAGGTCGCGAGCTACTTGAGCTGTGATTCTCTCATGCAGCATTCAACCTTCCCTCCCAGCTTTTGGTGCCTTGCAAATGTACATTTTAAAAATATACAAACATATAAGAGTAAGAAGAACATCTTATGCTGTGATTCTCAAGATAATTCTCTCAGGCAGGGTTGAGTTAACCATGGCCCATGGGCCAAACCCACCTCACCTATTTTATAAATGAAACTTTGATGGACCACAGCTATACTCATTGATACACTATGTATGACTGCTTTTGTGCTGAAATCGCAGAGTTGAGTAGTTGGAAACTGAGGCTGTATGACTCAAAGCCTAAATTATTTACTACCTGGCCTTCTGTAGAAAAAGTTGGCTGACCCCTGTTCTAAGGGGAGACCAACTGATTCATTGACATGTTTTATGTTCATGTAGATACAAGACTATCCAAAACTCTTTCCAAGGCGCATTAGCAAGGCTTCTTATGACATTTTTTTGGTGGCTGGTTCAAGTATTTTATGGGAAAAAATATAGTTATATAGTCTTATATGTGTGGTTATAAAAAATCACATTCTAAATTTGCTTTCTCTCTAAATTATTTGATTGATTTTTAATGTGTTAGTATTTGAAAGCTCTTCTCCATACTATTACCGCAGCTGTCTCTTTCAAATTTGGAAACTTTCCCCACCAGAAATTGTCTTAGAGATTTAGGTGCCGTCCCTAAAGTCGGTATGCATGTACCTCTGGGAAAGAAGTGTCATGTTTTGGCATTAGAAAACTTCCATACACTTATTACTAGCACTTCTAGTAATATTATATAGCACTTCTGTGAACTTATAAAAGGAACTGAGAGATTTCATGGAATCTCTATTTTGAGAAAAAGAAGAAAGCCATCTTTCTTCTTGTTCAATCTACATTGTTCAATCTACATTGCCTTACTCTGAAGCATTTACCAGCTACTTCATGATTTTGTCCTTGAATAGAATGCCTAGGGTTCAATTCAGAAATTACATAATCAGACTTTCTTAAAGAAGGAAAATGATAATTTTAAATAAAAAATTAGAAAAAAATTAAAACATTTTTTTAATTAAAGAATTGCATTAGAGTGGTGCCTGTCACAACTACTGTTTTCTTTGTTTTGGAAACAGGCTTATTGACCTGCCAGTGGTAAGGTGGAAACTCCTTATATATTTTGTCTACGCTAGTGCTAGCCCTTGAAAGTCAGACAAATATTGCATCAAATTCTCCAAGTGAAGGACAAATATAAAATTGCTCATGTGGAATCTTTGTGTCCTGGTCCCTTTGTGAACGACAGTGTTTACTCCAGAGTATGGAGTTTCAGGGTTTGAATTTTAAAAGATCTTCGTGTACCCATGTTGTTGATGCCCACATCTAGCCCTGACTGAGCATCTCTGGGTCCTGTTCTGATGGCCACTGGAGCCCATTGGATCTCGTCCACCCCCTCCCCTGCTTCCTGACTTCTTCAGGGGCTTTAGTGATGCTGAATTGCTGGTACTTCCGTGCACTGGAAATGCTGTTTTCCCCTCTCTCATGGAGGGCCTTTGTTTTACTCTTATCCTTTGCCTGGAGAACTCCTGTACCCTGTTTCAGGCTCAGGTCTGCATTATCCCCTCAGGAAGTCTTCCCTCACCCAGGCAGCTTCCTGTTCTCACCCACACTGTGCACACCACATCGTGTTACGCTGATGGGCTTACATCTCTCGGGCGTACTCTTACCGCAGGGAATCGAACTGCTCACCTTCTCCCTGCCTTGCTAGAGACAGTCTCACAAAGCCCAGTGGATGTCCTCCGAAACTCCTGTTCACCTCTCTTAAAGGGCCTTCAGCCCAGGAAGTGCTCTCCTCCCTGTTTGTAATGATTCCTTCTTTCATAACCCCACTTTATTCAGACTTCGACCCATGCCTGAAATCTTGAGAACTGACCTTCTACTTCTCGGAAAAAATAACTATGTGGTAGCAACTCCTTCAGCTTCTGTTCATGAAATCTACAAACCCATCTGAATGGGCCATTGCTTTCTCCTTGCTTCCTATTACAAGGGCAGGTGGGATCTCTACTCCTGTGACTGGTCAGCATTCCGTCTCCTCCCACGTTAGAGACTTTGAACCATCTTTTCTGGAGTCTTCGCATGGGCGTGGAGATGTGCTGTCATCTTTTTTTTTTTTTCATCTTTATTGGAGTATAATTGCTTTACAATGTTGTAATGTTGTGTGGGTTTAAGTACCGATCTTCTTAAAAAAAATCTGCCTTCACTTTACCTCGTGTTCTGTTTCAACCATTGTCTTCTTTTGATTCTGTCCTTTGTGGCCGTCCTTTTGAAGAAGGGTCGTTCCCACAAATGTCCTCACCCTTTATTTATAAACCAACTCCAGTCTGGCCCTTTCTCCCTCCTTTCCATGGATATTGGTGAGATCTCATTCATTCTTTAATTTCTCTGCAGCTCACACAGTTAAACCCCTGTCTTGCTCCATCCAGCCTCCATGGACGAGCAAATGTGGGTTTATTCAGGACCACTAGTAGGCTAGGTCCAGATGTGGATGGCTAGGAGATGATACTGGTGCTAAGGGAAGTGAGCTTTAAATTATTCTGAGATGTTGTGTGTCAGTTGGATCACCTTGAAAATGTATGGCAGAGCCTCTCATCTGCTTTCCCAGGTGGACCTTGGGGCATTCCATATTGTTTCGCGTCGTCAGGATTCCTGGCATGTGCTGCTGTGTCCCTGCTCTGCTCTTTGGCTTGCCCTTGTTGCAGGTCACATGGCCTACAATATGAAGAGGATAAAATTATCGTATTTTGAAGATGATCCCTTTCCATTGACTAGTGATTGCTCTTAATTCTGTCTGTTGCCTCAACTCTTTGATACCTAAGTAACAAATTGTCAGGGCTGGAGTGAGCGAAGTCCAGTGGCCGGCCTGGGGAAGAGAGTTTAAGCAAGCCCTGGGCGTCTTGAGTGTGGACAGGATCATTTTTTTCTGAGGATTCCGCGTCTCACTGGATGAATGGTCTCTTTGGGAGAAACCCGTCCATAATGAAACACTGCAAAGGAGCCTAGGGTTAAATGAAGAATCCTTTCCTGTTGTAAGTCACTTATTCTTTTCTGTAATTTTAAGCTTGGATGTTGGGGGGCCGTTTTTGTAACAAGAGGGATGGCACACGGTTGTCCAGTGTTCTGAGGGTTGCTTTTCTATTCTGAATCCTTCTGGAGATGGTGAGAACGCTACTATTCGCTAGCACACTGTGGTTAAATGCATTCTCCTTAGGTAAATATTCCCTTCTATGTGCATTTTCAGCATTGTTTGTTGTAGATTCTTTTTAAATTTTATTTTTATTAAAAAACTTTAAATCGAAGTATAGTTGCTGTACAATGGTGAGTTAGATCGTGTTTATAACAAAGTGTATCAGCTATATATATACATACATCCCTTTTTGATTTGCGTTTCTCTAATGATTAGTGATGTTGAGCATCCTTTCATATGTTTGTTGGCAATCTGTATATCTTCTTTGGAGAAATGTCTATTTAGGTCTTCTGCCCATTTTTGGATTGTGTTGTTTGTTTTTTTGATATTGAGCTGCATGAGCTGCTTGTAAATTTTGGAGATTAATCCCTTGTCAGTTGCTTCATTTGAAAATATTTTCTCCCATTCTGAGGGTTGTCTCTTCGTCTTTTTATGGTTTCCTTTCCTGTGCAAAAGCTTTTAAGTTTCATAGGTCCCATTTGTTTATTTTTGTTTTTATTTCCATTTCTCTAGGAGGTGGGTCAAAAAGGATCTTGTTGTGATTTATGTCATAGAGTGTTCTGCCTATGCTTTCCTCTAAGAATTTTATAGTGTCTGGCCTTACATTTAGGTCTTTAATCCATTTTGAGTTTGTTTGTTTGTTTATTTATTTATTTGTGGTACACGGGTCTCTCACTGTTGTGGCCTCTCCTGTTGTGGAGCACAGGCTCCGGACGTGCAGGTCTGGTTTTCTCTCCTGTTCCATTGATCTATATTTCTGTTTTTCTGCCAGTACCATGCTGTCTTGATTACTGTAGCTTTGTAATGTAGTCTGAAGTCTGGGACCCTGATTCCTCCAGCTCCATTTTTCTTTCTCGAGATTGCTTTGGCTATTCGTGGTCTTTTGTGTTTCCATACAGATTGTTAACATTTTTGTCCTAGTTCTGTGAAAAATGCCATTGGTTGTTTAAGAGGGATTGCATTGAACCTGTAGATTGCTTTGGGTAGTATAGTCATTTTCACAATGTTGATTCTTCCATTCAGTTTTGTTTATCTTCTCAGCTTTTAGTTTTATTGATCTTTGCTATTGTTTCCTTCATTTGTTTTTCATTTATTTCTGATCTGATCTTTATGATTTCTTTCCTTCTGCTAACTTTGGGTTTTTTTTTTGTTCTTCTTTCTCTAATTGCTTTAGGTATAAGGTTAGGTTGTTTATTTGAGATGTTTATCGTTTCTTGATGTAGGGTTGTATTGCTATAAACTTCCCTCTTAGAACTGCTTTTACTGCATCCCATAGGTTTTGGGTCATCATGTTTTCATTGTCATTTGTTTCTAGGTATTGTTTGATTTCCTCTTTGATTTCTTCAGTGATCTCTTGGTTATTTAGTAGCGTATTGTTTAGCCTCCATGTGTTGTTTTTTTTTTACAGTTTTTTTTCTGTAATTGATATCTAGTCTCATAGTGTTGTGGTCAGAAAAGATACTTGATACGATTTCAGTTTTCTTAAATTTACTGAGGCCTTATTTGTGACCCAAGATATGATCTATCCTGGAGAATGTCCCATGAGCACTTGAGAAGAAAGTGTATTCTGTTGTTTTTGGATGGAATGTCCTATAAATATCAGTTAAGTCCATCTTGTTTAATGTGTCATTTAAAGCTTGTGTTTCCTCATTTATTTTCACATTGGATGATCTGTCCATTGGTGAAAGTGGGGTGTTAAAGTGCTCTACTATAATTGTGTTACTGTTGATTTTCTGTTTTATGGCTGTTAGCATTTGCCTTATATGTTGGGTACGTAAATATTTACAATTGTTATATCTTCTTCTTGGATTGATCCCTTCATCATTATGTAATGTCCTTCTTTGTCTCTTGTAATAGATTCACAACTTTTAAAGGTTATACTCCATTTATAGTTATTAAAAATATTGGCTGTATTCCTCATATTGTACTTTATTTCCTTATACCTTATTTTATTTTTTAATATTTATTTAGTTATTCATTTTGGCTGATACGGGTCTTAGTTGTGGCATGTGGACTCTTAGTTGCGGCATGTGGAATGTAGTTCCCCAGCCAAGGATTGAACTCAGGCCCCCCTGCTTTGGGAGCGTGGAGTCTTAGCCACTGGACCACCAGGGAAGTCCCTGTTGTCTTTTTTTAGATTCCACATATAAGTGATATGTAGATTCTGTCTTAAAATGAGAAGCTCCGAACGAGCCAATATAAAAATGAGTGAGGTTGTGTGTGGAGTCTGTGTGTGGTTCCTGTCATGGTGACCTTGCCAGCTCTCTGAATATTTTGATGACTGACTGTCCTGAGCTCCAGCGACTCTGCTTTGCTAGCATAGCCTAAATCTTCATGAGGAATTTTCAGTGATGAAGGGCTGTCCTGGTACGTTTAAACTTGTAGCCACAAACCTAGCCCTCTACATTATGTAGTCTGATCACTAATAATGGAATGTCATCGACTTTTAAATTTCTGAGCAGTGGGAGAAAAAAAAAACCTTCAAACAGAAGTGTTCTGTTAATGAATGTGATAGACCCCTTTGTTGTTTGAAGCCAACCCTCTTGCTGTTTCCCTGAAGAAAGAGCTGTATTGGGGCTAGGTTGCACATTTCCCTGGCACTTTGCCGCACCTCCTCTTCCCCGAAAATATTTATGGAGATCTGGTGTGTTAATAAATTTAGAAGTGATTTAATGGTCACATTGGCAGGGTGAGATAAAGCAGTTCAGTGTGTTGTTCATTTTGTTTCTGGGTGGGGTGGAAGAGGGAAATGAAAGACTAACTTTTTCCTCTTTGGAAACCTAATACTCTGCTCTTCTGTTATCACTCTTGTTCTCTAGGCATTAAGTGTCACCGAAACCCTGATTAAACCCTTGGAAAAATTCAGAAAAGAGCAACTTGGAGCCGTCAAGGTTTGTGTCTAATTTGAGCACACTTGTAAACAGCAACTGTAGACACCTCTGCTGCTTGAGCGTACGCTCGGTTCACAGTTAGCAGCTTTGAAGGAGATGTTGGAGTCCACCGTCTGTTGTTTAAATATCTTTAAGCAGACAACACGTTTACTCTGTATAGAAACATCTTATCTCTGTAGGAAGGGCAGTGATTTCCATGCCCGCCTCAGCTTGATGGCAGACTGTAGCATCATACTAGGGTTTAAGATTAGAAATGCTGCTACACCAGCATGCCATTGAAACTAGAAAGAGAATATTCGGTTACAGTAAGTCCTCTACATACGAACCTTCAAGCTGCAAACTTTCAAAGATGCAAACGTGCGTTCGTATGTCCAGTCATGTTAAGTTAGTTGACGTGTCTGTAAGATTACTGTACTGTAAGGTTAAAAATGTTTTCTTTATTTTCTGTTTGTTTTTTATGTATTATTTGTGTGAAAAGTGTTACAAACCTATTATAGTACAGTATTACATAGCCAATTGTGTTAGTTGGGTCCCTAGGCTTAACTTTGTTGGACGTATGAACAAATTGGACTTACGAATGCACTCTTGGAATGCAACTCATTCGTATGTAGGGGGCTTACTGTGTTGGGATGTATTTCCTTCAATTTAACACAAATTTATTGAGCGTCTGTTATGTGCCAACATTGTTATGGGTGCTGGGGATTCAAAGGTGAGTGAACCACAGACTCTGTAATCAGAGCTCTGGGATGTAGCCAGGTTTTCTGGGAATAGTGCAGCGACTTTGCCACTGGGAGCCTAAGATATATTTAGCAACTTGTAACATCTGCTAACTAAGAAGCTTTGAAATTAACTCAGAGAAGTAATTTCCACCAGCCTCTTGAATGTTGTGCAGGTACTTGAGGGAGAAAAAATAGCGTTTCTGTGTTGTTGACCATTTTTGGCTTGGCCTAAGGAGACGGGAATAACTTTAGTTTTAGGTAGGGAAGAGAGGTTTTATATTTGTCTTTTTTCCCCCCATGCATTGGTGATGTGAGTTTTTTTTTTTTTCTTTATCTTTGTAAACAAACTATTAAAATCCTTTTCTACGAATAAACATTGTGGTCTCCATGGTGATAGCTATACAAATGGATCCAGAGAGGGCCAGCATTTTAGCTGCTATTTATAGACTCATTTCTCCTTTAAGTGACCTGTTAACATATCAGGCACTTCTTTTTGGCATGATATTTTACAGTTTTTAACAAAGGGCTGTGTTTTGAGGGGAGGTCAGTGGGGTTACCCCCCCCCTCCCCGAAGTCCTCTTCCTGGAATCGTTTGCTGAGCTACATGAAGCTGGCTTGTGTCTGCTGGCTTTGTAGCAGGGCACTGGGGGGTCTGGCTTGACATCTGTGACCTTGGGCGAGTAATTGGCTTTAGTTTCTTACCTGTAAGATGACAGACTGGGGATCTGACTGCTGTAGTTTGCAGTTTCATGATTCTGTTTTCTCTGATCTTCATAGGCTGTCTTAAAGCTTGAATAATCTTGGTTCTTTCTCTTTGAACATTTCATGGCAGGTACTGAATGTAAACATTTCTTCTTTTTCTTATTTTACTTGGATGATGGTTGGGAAGGATAAGGGTTATATTATGTAAATGAAAAATGAATGTGACTTAATTAATAGATATATTTCCTTTTTATTTACCTACTGGGTTTTTAGAAATTTCTGGCCTTGAGTCTTCTACTGACTCCTTCTCCTCCCAAGATTTGCCCAGCTTCTCATGTTGTGCCCGTTCAAAGTGTGGTTGACCCTTGAACAACTCAGGTTTGAACTGTGTGGGTCCACTTATATGTGTGTATTTTTCATTAGTAAATACTACAGTACTACAGGATCCACGGTTGGTTGAATCCACAGATGTGGAACCGCCTATATTGAGGACCGACTGTAAGCTATACTCGGATTTTCAACTGCTCCTAGGTTGGTGTCCGTAACCTCTGCATTGTTCAAGGCTTAACTAACTGTATAGCTTAACCTGCAAAACAGCTTGCAAAATATATTGCCATATTACAAGGTTAAATTATTTTAATACTTTGTCTCTTGAGCTGTTTAATGGCCAAATTCTATCCTGAAGTCCCAGTTCTTTCTTTCTTTCTTCTTCTTATTATTTAAAAACATTTTCTCCCCTCCCCTCCCCTCCGCCGCACTTCATGGCATGCAGGCTCTCAGTTCTCTGACCGGGGATCGAACCGTGCCCCCCTGCAGTGGAAGCACAGAGTCTTAACCACTGGACTGCCAGGGAAGTCCCCCATTTCTTTCTTTCTTCATTTTCTTTTCTGGCTTCAGGTTTATGAAGGGTGTATCCTACACTCTTGTTCAGTACAGTGTGTGTGTTGGCTGTCACACCTATTGATGTTACCTGGGAGAAGCCTTTTTTTTACTGGTAGTTTTGTATATTAAACAGTAGAGAAAGGTAGTTTTCTAGGTTATATAGTGATATATAAGCATCTTTCTTTTTCATTAGATTGTTAAATCTTTAAGAGAAAAACCTATGCTTATTTCTTTATTTTCTACCAGCCTCCACTCTGTCTTACTATAACGTATTTAATAAATAAACCAATTCTACTGTTCTTCTATTCTATTCTAGAAGAACCAGGAAAGGGCTTATAACCTGGATATTTGATGATTTTCTCCATTTGTGCTTTCTAAACACCAGTCCTATTTTGAAAAGCACACGCTCTTGTTCCAGTGGTTTATTTACTTACGCGGGATACTTAAAAATAACTTAATTCTCTTAGGTTAAAGATCTTTTTTTAAATACCATGAAGCAGTTTTCATGTGGGCAGAAAAAGACAAAAGTCTTTAAAAGTTGACCGCAGCAGAATTTTTTAGATACCCTTGTCAAAATGTTTATCTTTTCTTTCCCTTCTCCTTTTTCCCATCTGGGACGGTCCTGTCTTTCGCTTTTATATGCAAGCTCTTTCAGTTCCATTTACTTCTTCATTTTCCAGCATCCCAGTGACATGTTTAATTTGTGTTTTTAACATAATCGAAACTGCTAGGTGGCTTTTGTAAACTGGATTTTTTAGGAGCCCCCAGGTCTTCTTTTCTGCTGTTTCACTTCTATTTGGATATGTTCCCTGTCAGTCACGTCTGTTTGGTTTGGGCTTCAACCTCCGTCCTGTAGGTTCTGCCACATTTTCTCATGTGCCTGCCTGGTTCTTGTCTCTGTTTAAAGAGCCCCATTTCCCACTGTGGGACACAGTCGTTCTGTGCTGTGTCCCATCAATTCAGAGTTTTCTTTACGGCCTCTCTTAGCTTTACTTCCATGGAAGCTCTTTTCCCTTCCCCAAAAGCTTGTCACTTATTCCTAAGTATCTGCATAACATTTTGTCGATGACCATTGCTCATTAAATGTCAGTTTAGCCACAGGAAACTAATACAGGCACCAGACAACATCGGAGCCAAGTGCATTGTGTACAAACTCCAAGAAATACTAGAACTTGCTAAGAGTTAACAGCGGGAGAATTTAAAATTGCTTTCTCTGAAAGGGGCAGCATGCAAATATCAAACGGATACAACGAAATGATACCGATAATTTATAGAGCCTATTCAAATGCTGTTTTGCAAAGAGCTAATTACTGTTTTATTCAATAGAGTAAAAGGTTTAACCAGAAGCCTTGAAAAAATGTTTATTTCATAAATTATACCTTAGTAGCTCAGCCATTACCAAACTAAATGTTTAATAAAAATCAACTTCCTGAGATTCTGTAAATGACTGCAAAATGTGGGTTAAAAAGCAAATTTATTTGAATAATTTCTCAAATTATGTTTGATAGAGCAGAAAAAATGTGATTTAATCACATTTCTTTCATTTTTAGTAATAACCTTATCAGGCCTATCATATGGCACAGTGCGAGAGGCCTTGGGATATACAACTATGAATTAAAACACTGGTTGGCCTTTAAGAAAGTGGCAAGTCTGTGTGGGTGATGTCAAAAAAAAAAAAAAAAGGCAATAAAAATGCACTGTGAAAAGTGCTCTAATACGAGTAAGCATCGGTGCTCTGTAGGTGTCCTATCATCTTGGCTTTGGAGCGCCAGGAAAGTCTTTCAGGAAGACCTGATTCTCCCTCGTTTGGAATCCTACTTCTGCCCCTTAAGTAGCTCTGTGATTTGGGGCAAGTTACTTAAGGCCTCTGAGCCTGTTTCCTGATCTTTAAAACGAGACTTAGGACGCCGGTCTCTGAAGGTTTTCGCGAGGCTTCAGTGCATTTGCTAACATATTTCTGGGGTCTAGTGCAGGGTCTGGCATATACACAGTTGCAGTTCTTTTAGGATCCCCTTTGTGACATGCTCCATATCAGCTTGCCAAAAAGAACTGCAGAGGCTTTTGTCCACTCTTTGCGTGCCGGGTTCAAGCACTGTGGCTCTTGACCCCCCTGGCCGGATGGTGCTAAGGTGATGCATAGGTGACTCGAGAGCAACGGCACCGGAACCAGCAGTGGCACTTTGTCAGGGTCGGTGTCGCTGCTCTATAGGCTTCTCCCTTCCCATGTCCTCTGACCGATATCTCCTGGGCGCCTACTGGGTGTGCGGGTAGAGGCTGAATTCTCGTTGCCGTGGAGAGGCTGAAGGAGCTTAAAGGCAAAAGGGGGTGGGGGGGGGGTTGGGTAGGGCAAATGAAGTGTCAAGGAGGACTGGTGACATTGGTGCAGGAGTTGAGGGAGGCGGCTGTCCCCCCACTGGAGGAGACAAGGAGTACTTCATGGAAGAGGTGGCATTTCCACCACCTGGTTTGGGGGTAAAGGTTGAATTTCCAATGCCCTGGGCTGTAGGGTGTTGGTGGACCAGGGGAGCAGAACAGGGATTACAAAACTCTGGTTGGCCTGAATATACAGGAAAAAGTGCTCCTGCCGAGTGTGTTGTATGTGCTGTGAATCTCGTTTCTTGTATGTGCAGCATTACCCCCACCTTTTTATTTAAATAAAGAGGGAGAAGGAGTTGGAATCGCTAAGAAAGTATTTAAGCTCTTGTCTAGACTAGTCAGGCCTTATTTACTGTTTGTAGTGTGAAAATAAGTCTTTTCATTTCCTCATCCTAGAAAATTTGTAAAATACCAAAAATATTTAAAAAAGAAAGTTACCTGGTAACTTAAAAATTTTCCCTTCTTCCAAAGCAAAGCAAAAAATCCTAGTACCCTGCAGAAATGTGGACAGTTCACAGGTGTGTTCAAAATTTTGTGAATTCTTTATATGTTCTTTACTCATTTTTCCTTGGAAGTGTAATGTGTGATTTGAGCAAAAACTTGCTAAATAAAGAGTGTTTTATGTGTTAGGAACGTTTACTTCTTTTCTTCCATATTAATTGTATCTTCTCCCTGCCTGTTGTTTGCCTTTCACCTTATTTATTGTGTATTTTTGATATCTAGAAGTTCTTATGGCTTCTTCCATTTCTCTTTTGCTCAGAAGTTCCTTCTCTGTTCTGAGATCTGATTGAAAATACTCTTTTGTGGCTTCATTTTTTACTTGTGACTCTTTCAGTCCATCTGGAATTAATTTTGATTTGAGACATGGTTCTCTTTTTATTTCCAGCTAGTTAACCAGTTATACCCACACCATTGGTTAATATTTTTTTATCCAGTGATTTGTGATGAAACCTTCCTTTATATATGTGTGTATATATATATATATATATATATATGTTTACTTCTAATAGATTCAAAAAACCTGATTATTTATGTTTTGTTTCTTAGGTTTATTAAGTCCCTCTACCATTTACACCATGTACATCTTATTTGACTAATTATGCTGTTTTAAGTAATAGCTCTTCTTCACTGTTTTTTTTGTTGTTGTTTTTGCATGTGTGATTTTATAACATTACAAGCTGACTTCCCATGAGTCATCTTTAACTTGTAAACATTTTGTTTGGCTTACTCATGTTAAAACTGAAAAACAAATTTTTTGTTGCCACCATTTAAAAATCACTGGGTTTTCCAGCTGTTCCAGAAAAATCGGAAGACAAGGCCTGTGTACTGGGCTTATATTTCCACATGGCAGAAATCTGCAGGGGCTCTGGTATGGCTGCCTGCCGCCCTAGAATAGATGTGGGCTACCTGATTTGCCCTTGCCTCCACCTTTCCTTACTGAGTTTTACTTGCAGCTTGATTCAGACTCACTTGAGTGATGCTGTTTCATAAAAATGTTTTCATTGTATTAATCTGATCCTTGATAGAGCCTTTTGTCTCATTGCTCAATTTATTATATATATATATGTATATATATACACACATACATACATATATGTGTACCCTATATTGCAGTGTTGAAGAAAAAAGGCTCCATTCTGTATTGAATGCTGCTTGAACACAATTCCTTTTAAAATTCATATTATTTAAGTGCCAAAAGTCATATGAGTACAAAGAAACAGAATATTCTATAGTGACCTTGAGAAGAAATGCAAGGAGAAACAATTATCTGAGTCTTAAGATTCAAAAACAAAACACAGTAGCGTTTGTATAATACCATACCAAGTACGAACAATTGTATTTCCACTCTAATTGGTGGGCGTGATGTTTCTTGGCTAAATTCTTTCTTCACAGAGCCTTGATAGAACCATTTTCTTTCATTCCCAACCTAACCCACATGCTAATTTACATACCCCACTATTGCTGTGGGTGCTGGGGTGTTTTGACTGCTGACTTTAGCATCATTGCATCCTTTGTCCCCTTCTGTGATTCACATGAAATCAAAGGAGTAAAACTGTTTTCAGTATTCTCTGGTAAGTACTAATCTGCAAAGATGATGAGCACGTTTAACCACATGATCTCGCTTTGCAGCGTACTTGCGGTAAATGCAGCTGTGTCACCTCCATTTCTATCTCATTTAAACCTGAGAAACTGATGCTCAGAGAATGCTGTGACCCTGGGGCAGTGTCACAGAACAATGCGTGGCTGCTAGAACCGGCGTCTCTGACACCTAATCCAGTGCGTGCTCTGCAATATGAACTTTTAAAAATAGTGGAGATTTTGAAGTAGTGGCCATATGTTCTTTTTAGCTTATTTTCTGTTAGTCATTAAAATCATTCAGGAAGTGCGTCATAATGAAAAGCAGAAAAGAGAGTAACCATGTAGTATTAATGCCTTAAGCTTTAAAAAAAAAATAGTTGTAAATTAGACCTAGGACATAAAGAAAAAATGTGCTTCTGTTTCAACAGAAGTTTGACTATTCTCATACATAGGCAAACCGTAGGATCACAGAATTTTAGGATTGGATCTAAGAATGAACTAGTACAAAACCAAATCCCTGATCTTTTCAGTAGGAAAACTAAGGTTCTGTATTGTTAGGTGTTCCCCTCCCCCCCCAAAAGATGTGCAGCTAGTTGGTAATTAAACTTGGAGTAGAAATGGGAAGAAATAACAGTTCCTGAGTCTGTCTCTTCCATCAGTATGGGGATTAATTTAGGGTCTTTAGGTGGGCTGGCAGAGCTCCCTTCCTGGCTTCTCACAACAGTTTGTAGTCCCATGGAGTGAGAAAATGATAATAAATGTGAAGAAACAGAATTTTTGTGCTTTATTTACTCTTTTTGCTTAATAGGGAAAAGATCATGCCAGAAAAGGCTGGGAGAATCCATTATTTTTGACCTAGAAAACAGAAGTTGGAAAATAGGGAAGGGAATGTTCCTTTTCAGGAGGCCTTGGAGAGTTGGTAACAGTTTGAAGTTAATGGAAACATTTTGACAGCATGACATCGCGTGTGCTTATTGGTGCTCCGAAATGTTTATGAGAAATCTACTTACCTTTGGCAAGCAGTGTTGGGGAGATACTCTGTCTTCGCTGCTGCCTTAAAAAAATTTGGTTCCTTGTGAAATAGGGAGTGTGGGAGGGAGGCTCAGGAGGGAGGGGATATGGGAATCTATGTATGCATATGGCTGATTTACTTTGTTGTACAACAGAAACCAACACAGCATTGTGAAGCAATTGTACTCCAATAAAGATGTATTTAAAAAAATAAAAATGCACAGGGAACTCTATTCAGTACTCTATAATGACCTATATGGGAAAAGAATCTTAAAAAAAGTGGATATATGTATATGTATAACTGATTCACTTTGCTGTACACCTGAAAATAACAGCATCGTAAATCAAGTATACTCCAATAAAAAATTGAAAAAAAAATTTTTAAAAATTAAAAAAAGCTACTCTAGCAAAAGGAGAGCAAATGGTGTTTCCAGGCAGTGCCTGAGAAATGTTTGTAATGTTAACCAAAGGATCTTGGTACAAGTATGTCAGTATTATTTTAGACCTTGTCGACCTATTGCTAGTATTCTAGACAGTGTTAAAGAAATCACTCCTAAGGTTTGGGTGAGTAGATGACATTCCTGGTCAGAGGATTTTATTGTGATATTCATACTGAACAATTGGGGAAGATCTTTTAAGATATTTCCTACTGCCCCAGTGGTGGTGATGATGTTTTTTTAAATGTAGATCAAAACTTAGTTTTAAGTGAGTTCCATTTCTGTGCCAAAATCTGTACTGTAGCAAGTTTGCTTTTTTAAACTTTATGTTCTTATTATGTGTTCATCTTAAAAATATATATTTTTTTGAATGGAAGGACAAGTGAATGGCATTAATTCCAAACACTGATACATATGAAGGGTTGAAAAATAACAGGCTTGGAAAAAACCCCATTAAAGGAAAAAAAAGAAAAAAATAAGTGACTCTTCAATCCTAATGCTGTCTTGATGAGTAGTAAGCAGTATGGCCTGGGTGCAGATAGATTTTCCAGATAACTCCTTCACACTTCGTGGTATTTTCTTTTATTTTCGGATATTTTTCATATTTTGAGTTTCCCAGTGGATTAACTATGTGTATGCCTTCTTTTCCCTTTTGTAATCACAGTTGTCTATGTTTTTCTGATTTGTAGGAAGAAAAAAAGAAGTTTGACAAAGAGACAGAAAAGAACTATAACCTAATTGATAAACATTTGAATTTATCAGCGAAAAAGAAAGACTCGCATTTACAAGAGGTATTGTTTTTATTTTTCTGTTAACTTGTTTCTAAAATTCAGTAATCAGTGCATGTCTTTTTTTTTTTAAAAAAACTGTGCTTTTCTTTTGAAAGCATTTCATCCAGGATTATTAGAGGTGGAAAAAATGACCAGGTATCACCATGAATAAAAGAGCTCTTTTGGAACAAGATGTAAAATATAGACCTCTTAGGGTGATTAATGCAGTGTGGATTCATAGTATTAAAAGTTTTGGTTCTGAGTATATTTTCACAGGAACAATCATTTTAACCAGCATAACTGAGAACAGATATGATTTTCAGGAATAGATTCATTTACTGGCTTTCAAGATTTCTTGAAGAAGTGAATTGAATAAGCTCCTCCGCCATTTGGCTTTTATGTGAAGGCAGCATTAATCTTAACACTGACGATTCAGGAGTTTTCACCTTCATTGGAAAGAGAGCATCTGTTTTACTTGTGTTAACAGACTCATTTTTTTGTTTCTGGAGGGAGCTGTATGTAAGAAGAAAGGAATTTACATCTTGTCTCTCATTTTCTCTTTCTGTTTCTTAAATCCCCTGCCACTTGTTTTTCCTCGCTCACACACTTGAATGGAAACTCAGTTGTTTACAGTTTGTAACATATGCTTTCCTTAAACATGATGCTGTTTGCAGCTGTAAGGATCTTGACTCATCCCACAGAAGTGTGATTTTTTTTTTCTTCCATTTGTTTATTTTTAAACACATAAGGAATCCAGGCATGATGTGCCACTATAATATACACTTAGTGAAATATCATCAAAATGACAACATTGTAGAATAAACCTGGGTTATGTTTACATGTCACAGATTCAGTTGCAAACTCTGGGTGTGTGTGTGTGTGTGTGTGTGTGTGGTGGGGTTATTTTGACATTACCTACACGTCACGTTTTCTTTTGTCTCGCTAGTACTTTTTTTTTTTTTTTTTGCGTTACGCGGGCCTCTCACTGTTGTTTCCTCTCCCGTTGCGGAGCACAGGCTTTGGATGCGCGGGCTCAGCAGCCATGGCTCACGGGCCCAGCCACTCCACGGCATGTGGGATCTTCCCGGACCGGGGCACGAACCCGTGTCCCCTGCATTGGCAGGTGGACTCTCAACCACTGCGCCACCAGGGAAGCCCTCGCTAGTACTTTTGACAGACGTTTAGATGGCATTTGATGTTCTGTAAAAGAGAGAGGCCCTTTTGTACCATTTGATCCTCACTCCAGTACTGTGGGTAGGGCTCCATTCTCTCTTCCATATTACATAGGAAACCATGCACTTGTTACATGTACTCCCTCATCTCCTACCCTCTGTCTTTTTTGAAGTGACAGCTGTTGCTCTTCGAGGCTCTCTTTATGCTAGCAGTTTTCTACCTCTCTTCTCCCCTGCTCTCTGTTTTCAGGTATCCTGAAGGGATCTTCATGTGCCGGGTCACTTTCCATGTCCTCCTCACTATCTAATGAGGTATCATTCTACCTGTTGTTTAGGCAAAGTCTGTAAAGTCAGTCTTGGCCCTTTCGCTCTCACCCCACATCTAGACCATCAGCCTATGTCTTCTTTAGCTTCAGAATATTCTCTGAATATGGCCAGTTCTCCTGACTCCCCACCCCTGTCATCCGGCATCTCTCGCACAGATCACTGCAAAGGCCACCCTGCTTTCACCAGGGTGTCCCCTACAGTTTATTTTCTGTACAACAGCGGAGTGAGCCTTCATGTTTCTCTTCATCTCTAAATACTCCTAACAGCTCCCTTTAGAGGCCCTGGGTGCATCCCGCCTGCCCTCACACCCACATGGCTGCCTTGCTCTGGCTTGGTTCCATGCTGAGGGCCTGTGCTTTGTTCATCCTTCTGCCAGATCTGCATGCCTCACTCCTTCAAATAGTCTTCCAAATACTCTCCACTCAGACTTCTCCTTACTAGAGAAGTTTTCCAGCCATCTTATTTAGAGTGTCCCCCTTACTCTCCTTTATTTTTTTTTCATACTCTGACAGCCTTTTTATTTTTTTTTATTTTGCGGTTCTCGGGCCTCTCACTGTTGTGGCCTCTCCCATTGCGGAGCACAGGCTCCGGACGCGCAGGCTCAGCGGCCATGGCTCACGGGACCAGCTGCTCCGCGGCATGTGGGATCCTCCCGGACCGGGGCACGAACCTGTGCCCCCTGCATCGACAGGCGGACTCTCAACCACTGCGCCACCAGGGAAGCCCTCTGACAGCCTTTTGACTCACTACATATTCCGTTGTTACATGGCTTCTTCCCATAGGATGTAAGCTCCTTGCAGGCAACAGCTGTGTTCTGTTCAGCACTCTGTCCTCAATGCCTAGAATGAGACTTGTCAGGGAATAGGCACTTAATAAATATTTACCCAATGAACAAGTGTGAAGATTGTGAGCTAGGGCTTCGACAGTTTCATCATTCCCAAAGATAATTAAACTCCAGATGGGAAATTTGAAGAGACCCTCAAGGAGAATCGTTTTAGTTTCACTTAAATTACATATTCTTGGCTGTCTTGCTCTGTTTGCTCTTTACAGACATACAGACTCCCACTTGACCTAGCTTTCCATTGCAAGCGTGAAGGCCGTAAGAAGGGGGATGCTCTTTAATGGGGAAAAGGTTAGATCTGGATTTTGGTTACTTTGGGCAGTGGCTAATGCATTGCTAACCTTCAGTAAACTGAGGTGCTCAAGAGATTAATAAAGGTTGCTGAGACTGGTACTGACCAAAGGCATAGAAACTTGTTATCTATTCTTTCCTCTTGTTTCCAATGAAAATAACAGGAGGAAATTATGGCGGACACCAGGCTGGCAATTTGAGTAATTCTATTAGTACCTTTACCTGTAGCTCTGTTTTATTGGGCACAATGGCTTCTGCCTCCATCACAACCCGAAATTCTAATTAATATTTGTACTAGAACAAGAATTGGATATTCGAGAACATTCCATGACTGCTGATTTTTGAAGTATATTTTTGTTTCCTGATGCCAATTAAAAGTTGGCACCTGCCACCTGTCTCTAACAAGGATTAAGTCATTAGCCTAGCTCTGAGGAACTAACTGCTCCAGGGCTGTAGTCCTCGTTTTGCCCCAAATCAAACTGAACTCACAGCTCGCACGCTGTACATTTTTTTTAAGTCGACACTGAGTCGTCAAATAAATAGAAATAGATCCTTTGAATATCTTTGTGTGAGTGATCTACTTCTTTTATGCATATTAACAGCAGGGATGGTCAGAAATGAGATGATAATCAAATTGAAATTGTATGTTTGTTTAAAAAAAAAATGACTTTTGCTTGGTGTAGTAAAAAGTATAGTCCAAATGTGTGTTTTCCAACACCACCAAGCAACTGACTCAACTCTGACACTACCTAGAGACAGCATCAGATCCGACAGGTTAAGGGCTCAGTCGGACAAGATTGCCCCACTTCTGACTAGCAGATGCAAACTATTATCTTTAGAATGGATAAACAACAAGGTCCTACTGCATAGCACAAGGAATTATATTCAATATCCTGTAATAAACCATAAAGGAAAAGAATGTGAAAAAGAATGTGTATGTGTGTATAACTGAATCACATTGCTGTACACCAGAAACTAACACCTTGTAAATCAACTGTAATTCAGTTAAAAAAATAAATAAATAAAAGACTACCCCACTTCCGACATCAGTCCCAAGCCCAGGTTGTTACCTGTGCTTCTGACTGGCTACAAAGAAGAGGTTCCTATGACCCCTTCCTTGCTAGAGCGGCTCACAGAAGTCAGAAACATTTAGTTAAGTTTAGCAGTTTATTATAACAGATAATATAGAGGATATGGTTGAACAGCCAGATGAAGAGGTGCACAGGGCGGGGTCTGGAAGGGTCCCAAGTGCAGAAACTTTCTGTCCTCATGGAACTGCAGTACGTCACTCTCTAGGCAAGTGGATGTGTTTCCTGTTAACCTGAAATAAATAGTCGGCTAGGTATTTCTCCAGCAAAGATGGGTTTATTCGGGATCAGCAGAGAATTGCAGTTTAGGGTCTGCAACCATGGGAAACCAAGGGCAGGTTTCTGCACGGCAAGGGAAGGAGAATACTTTTGTTGAGAGGGAAAGAGAGTTGAGAGGGCTATAGTAAAGAGTCCCTGGCTTTTCTTGGGCTGGGTCCTAGCCAGGGAAGAAGAATGGTCTTTCTTCTTGTTGGGCTCTGCGATGGTCTGAAGCCATGTGAGCTCCCCCTTCTGGTGAGTTTTCCGTTTATTAATTTTTTACATTACCAACCTGGAAGCTCATGAGCTCTTGTTCAAGAGTTGTTATAGAACTTAATTTATAGTGTTCCCCTCTTCCCAGAAATAGGTGGGTAGAGCTGAAAGTTCTACCCCTCTAATTAGTGCTATCTTGGGCCCCTACCCTAAGTCACCTCATTAGCATAAACTCAAGGGCTCTCAAAAGGGGCTCCTTACAAATGATTAGAGACACTTTTCTCGCTCAGGAAATTTCAAGGGTTTTAGGAGATTTGTGCCAGGAACCTGAGACAAAGACCACATACACTTTTTCTTACATCACATATATAGTGATTGCCTTTTAGACTGAGTCAGGCTAAAGGACGGTGCTGCTAGGTATAATTTGGATGTCTGTGGCATTGTTGTAAATTATGGGTTAACGGCAGTCCCAGGGTTTCTTGTGATCGATCACGCGGCACCTGGCACAGTGGTTCTGAACACCCAGAGCATTAGGAAGCTGTGGATAGAAGCTGACCTGCCATGCCGGGGTAATTGCAGTAGCACAGCCAGGCGAGAGAATCCACTAAAATTAAATTTAAAAACCACCTTGGTAAATCTGACCCTGGTGTCATTTTCTTGAAGGACATTTCCCAGTAACAATAACATGAAAAATCCACCCTTAACCTCCCCTATCTCCGTTTTATTAAATACTCAACACACTCACATTGTTTTTCCTGGGAGTTGTGTCTGTTAACTGCTAGTGGCTGAACTCTCCATCTCTGGATATTAGAGGCATAAAAAAATCATGATTTTTATGAGTGTTAGGTAGAAATTCTCATTTTGGCTTAGTAACAAACACTCTTATTATAGTTAAACATTACTTTAATTAAAAAAGGATATGATGCCAAAAAAATTATCACCTGTTAGATAAATACTTTTTTTCCCCCAAATTAAAAACTTTTTGTGGTGGTAAAATATACACAACAAAGCATGATTTTAACCAAGTTCAGGCATGCAGTTCATTCAGTGTCATTAAATACAGTCACACTGTTGCCAATAACCACCACATTCCAGCTCCAGAGCCCTTTCAACTTGAGATACTGAAACTCTGTTCCCATTAAACACTAACTTCCCAGCCCCCTTGTGCTTCCAGCTCCCCAGCGGCCACCATCCTACTTCCTGTCTCTGTGAATTTCACTGTTCCGGCTACCTTATCTAAGATAAATCATACAGCATCTGTCCTTTTGTGACTGGCTCATTTCACTTAGCATAATGTTCTCAGGGTTCATGCATGTTGTAGCAGTGCCAGAATGTCCTTGCATTCTGTGGCTGACTAATGTTCCATTATCTTTGTAGACCACATTTTGTTTATGCCTTCACCTGTCGGTGGACACTTTGGTTGCTTCTACCCTTTAGCTGTTGTGAATAATGCTACTGTGACTGTGTGTGTACAAGAATCTCTTTGAGTCCCTGCTTGCAGTTCTTGTGAGTGTATACCCAGAAATGGAATTGCAGGATCATATGGTCATTATATTTTTAAGTTTTTTTTTTTTTTTTAGAGAACTGCCATACAGTTTTCCATAGCAGCTGCCTCATTTTACATTCCCCCCAGCAGTGCACAAAGTTCCAGTTTCTCCACATCTTCACCAATACTTGTTATTTTTCTGGGTTTTTTTTTTGTTTTTGTTTTTTATTTTGGTGGGGGGAGGTAGGGTTTTTTGGATTATTTTCTGATATTTTTTGTTTAAGTGTGAGGTGGTATCTTGTGGTTTTGATTTCTATTTCCCTAATGACAAGTGATGTTCAGCATCTTTCTCTGTGCTTAGATATGGCCTCTTTGGAGAAATGTCCAGATAAATACTTCCGGACATAAAATTAGCTGAGTTAGGAACTACAAGATGCCTTGTAAGAACAGTTCTGAGGACCAGAGGTTTCACTACTGGTCCTCTGTGGAGCCATCCCCTCTCTCAATTCCCTTCTAGTTAGACAAGAGAAGCTGGAACCTTTCTTTGGAATAGTCGGTCTCCTGACCATCTGGTGCCTGTTCCCTCCCAGGGGACAGGACATGGTGAGGACTTAGGAGAGTGACTGCCTGCAGATGGGCTTCCAGCCCAGGCCTCTCTGCAAAAGCCAAGTTCTTGAGATGGTGCTGCCACTTCCTCACCTGCTGCCCTCACTCCTGAGAGCTGTGGCGGCTGGAATTTGCTCAGCCCTCCTTCCCAGGCCACTTCATTCTTAGGCGATTTGTTAATGGAAATAATGTTTATGTAATTTGGGTTCTACATGTGCGGTTCCACCTTGGGTGTCAGTTGTGGTTGGGTATGTTTTTCATGAAGTGCCTTTTTTTTTTTTTTCCATTTTCAACATTGTTTTCTCCCATTCTGAGGGTTGTCTTTTGGTCTTGGTTATGGTTTCCTTTGCTGTGCAAAAGCTTTGAAGTTCCATTAGGTCCCATTTGTTTATTTTTGTTTTTATTTCCATTACTCTAGGAGGTGGGTCAGAAAGGATCTTGCTGTGATTTATGTCATAGAGTGTTCTTCCTATGTTTTCTTCTAAGAGTTTGATAGTCATGAAGTGCCTTTTACTGTTTGATCTTCTGTCCTTCGGGGTCAGTCTCATCACAGAGAGCAGGGGTTTGCAAACTATTTCTGTAGAGAGTCAGTTAGTAAATACTTTAGACTTTTGAAGATCACGAGGTCCCTGTTGCAACCACTCAAGTCAGCTGTTGTACCCGCAAGTCTACATAGGAGATGCGTAAAGGAGTAGTCCTGGCGCTGGTCCAGTACAGCTTCGTTTAGAATAACAGGCAGCAGGCTATATTTGGCCCATGGACTGTAGTTTTGTAGACCTCGGGCAAAGAGTTTCACTCCGAACCATCTCTAATTTGACTGGCCTCCATTATTTTAACATAGGCAGATATCCAAGTGGAACAGAACCGGCAACACTTTTACGAACTGTCTCTTGAATATGTGTGTAAGCTTCAGGAAATCCAAGAGAGGAAGAAGTTTGAGTTTGTGGAACCCGTAAGTATAAATAGCAAGTTGCTCTGCTAGTCGAATTTCGTGATAAAAGAGGAATGTGTTTCTTTGAAGATCTAATTTATGGTTGCTAGAGGCTGTGGTGCGTAAACACGAAGCAAGACAGCGTAAATTGTACACAGTGCACCCAGAGCCATGAAGTCAAAGAATCACTTCTAAATAGTGGTTCTCGGGCTTATTTGCACAGCAATGTGTAATGAGTATTATTCCTTTTGCTATATGGTCTCAGGGACTCTGCAATCAGGTACAACTTCTGCCATCCTAGCTGTAGCTCCACCCTTAAAAAAAAAAGTCCCCACGAAAGAAATTATATTGGAATGTGAGTGAGCGTGGGATATTTATGGGATAATCTTTATTCAAGTTTGTTCTAAAGCAAGTGCATCCATCCAAACCTTGGTACTTTCAGCAATTATTGGTAACCAACTATTTCTAATACAATTCACAATGCTTATGCAACCTAAGTTAAGAACCAGCATGTGGAACATTTGAAACTATTTTGTAAGTTACTCTGACATTTCTTTTTTTTTTTTTTGCGTTACACGGGCCTCTCACTGTTGTGGCCTTTCCTGTTGGGGAGCGCAGGCTCAGCGGCCATGGCGCACGGGCTTAGTTGCTCCGCGGCATGTGGGATCTTCCTGGACCGGGGCACGAACCTGTGTCCCCTGCATTGGCAGGCGGACTCTCAACCACTGCGCCACCAGGGAAGCCCTCTGACGTTTCTTTATACTTATTTTAGAAACACATGATTTTTTTTTGTGCTTATATAGATGCACTCTGAGAGCTTCAGTTACTTATATGTTAACATATCTATGAATATATGTATCTTTTGAATCAAAATATAAAGGGTATTTTATACTGTGGGTTTTAGCAAAAAAAACCAGAGGTACACTGAGATTCATGACTGTCAAGATTCACTTTAATTTTAACATAGACTATATTGCATGTGATTTTAAAAAACAGCTTTATTGAGATATAATTCACATGCCATACAATTTACCCACTGTGTGTATGATGTTGAGCAACAAACCAAAAAAAAACAAGTAATGATTCATTAAAAATTAGCATTCGTGGAAGCTATGGTCCAGTGGAGTAATTGAATTACCCTAAATTAAACAATTAGCGAAAACCTCCTTAAAGCTTACTTTTTATGTGAAATCATAATAATGGACTACATTTTATATACTGAGCATTTACAGTGCCCAGTCATTGTTCAGGTTGTTGTTCTAAGTACTTTTCTGTGATCATGCATGTATTCCACACAGTACCCTACTGAGGAGATATTTTAATTATCCCACTTAGCAAATGTAGACACTGAAGTAGAGAAACTTCAGTAATTTGCCCCAGTTGGGAATTGACCCTTGCTGGCCACTTGACGTCAGAGTCCCAAATTCCTTACCATTATGCGGTGTGACATTCTGAAGACAGTGAATCTCAGGATTTCCTTAACCCTCACCCCAAATCACTCTTACTCTAGATTTTCTCACATGTGGGGGAGAAGCAGTGCCCTCTGATCAAGGGGGGCAGGTGAAGAGTTTGTAGGAAACTCAGGGCTTAATTACTGCCCTGCCTCTGCCCCTCTCTGCTCCAGTCACTGAGCATCCTTGTCAACAAAACAGAGAGGTTACTCTGCACTGGATGCCCTTCGAAAGAGCTTTTAGCTCTTTGATCTGTATTTCACTTGCCTTATAGGTCCTATCGACCTATAGTGATAAGGTTTCAATTATAAATGAATATAGGGATTCTCTTGACTCAAAAGGACAAATGGGTGATGTAGAATTCCATTTCTCCTATACAGCATACTGTAAAAGCTGTCTAATGGCTCTGATACTTAAGGAAAAAAAATCACAAATCCTTTTATTTTTTTTATAGGGACCAATTAATGAATAATATGCAGTTAGATTTAGTTGAATTCTAGTGACTTCCTTTTAATTATTGTACTTCAATAGAATCATAATGAGATGAGGCAAAATACGTGGCTTTTTAACTTATTTTTTTCACTGAGATTTTTTGGGTGCTAATGTCACCTTTTCTCCTTTGTTTTAGATGCTGTCATTTTTTCAGGGAATGTTTACTTTCTATCATCAAGGCCATGAACTTGCCAAAGACTTCAATCACTACAAAATGGAACTACAGATCAACATTCAGAATGTAAGAAAACGGAAGCTTTCTCCTAAAAAAGATGTTTGAGAAGTGTAGTTTTGATTTCTTTGGTGTATGAAAAGCCTTAAACCAAGACCAGGCTGATCTGTTGGTACCGAGAAACTGAGGCTACGTTGCCACCTTCTGGCCAGTTCTTGGTGTAACAAACTGTTTTCCAGGAAGGGAGGCTCCGAATTCTGCTGCAGCCGGCTCTGTTTTGTTTTGCTTTGTTTTTCAAGAATTCATTTCCTATAATTTATTTTTCTTCCCTTATTTTCAGAAAAGTCATGAAGTATGTTTTTACAATCAAAATTTCACATAATTTGCCTTATTTTTCCAGTTTTATTGAGATATAATTGACACACAACACTGCGTAAGTTTAAGGGTTACAGCTTAATGACTTCACTTATTATATCGCAAGATGATTTCCGCATAAGTTTAGTTAATATCTATCACTTCGTGTAGTTAAAAAATTTTTTTTCCTTGTTATGATAACTTTGGCTATCTACTCTCAGCAACTTTGAAACGAGTCATGTGGCAGTGTGACATAGTTATTCCGCACTTTGTGAGGCAGTTCTAAGGATAACCTCTGTTGTGTAAGTCTAAGTCTGCTCTGTATGAAACAGACAAAACAGTCCTCCACTTTAAGTTTAAGGCATTTCAATTCTAATTTAACTTTCTTCTGTTACTTGTATGTCTTATTTGATATTTATTCCCAGATAGGCTAACAGTTCCAGTGGAATTTCTTGCCTGTGTTTTGTGCCTCCCTATTCACTAATGTATTGGTGTTCACAGTTGCTGTTGGCCCTTTATTGTTTTCCTAGGAAATGTATGGTTTCTGTTAGGTCTTGGATAAAGAGTTTTTTTGAGACCTGTTAAACAGTATAACGTATGTGATTTTGATCAGAAGGTGGTAGACGTTTTTCCTTTCGACGCTTTTGTTGATTTTGGAAGTGTCCTCATTGAAAAGCTATTCAAGTTATGTTTAATGTAACTTCAAACCTTGTTAAAAACACAGTGAGTGAGTTTTGGGACAGACTCTCAACCCATCCTGAAAGACATACAAGGAGAAGGATGGGGATCTCTGTGCTGTTTGCTGCCTGACCTTCAATTTCTTATAATCTTAGAAATTGAGGACTAATGGTTTTTGTGTAGATTTTGTTTCAAGTTATTTTGGTATAGTTGTTCCCTACATTTGGGAATGTAGGTAACGAAATCTCTTGTGTTTTGTAATTTATGTGTCAATTTGTATTTGAAGATTCTACATTCTGTTCAGTTAAATGACTAAAAGAGTACATTCCTCCCTACACCCTCCAAGATCAGTGATATAAGGTAATATAATTTAAAAATATGTCAAAGTGTATATATGTAGATTAGTCCTAACTTCAAAAGTGTCTCTGTAGGTAGTAGAACATTTAGTCTAATGATACTGTGATGTATCAGAATACTTCTGTAGACAGGAGAACACAGCGTTTGTAAAAAGAACATTACATAGTTAGTTTAGAAGATTAGGTTATAATCCTGATTCTTTTTTTTTTTTTTCCCCCTCCACTAACTGTATAACTTGTGTCTGTACCTCATCTGTCAAGGGCAGGGCTGGCCTGGATGAGAACCTTCAGGCATAACTGATCCATAATTTGTGTAAAATGAGGAGGCAGGGTCCCTTATTCAAAAATGAAGAATTTCAAGACAGCGATGGCAGAGCATTAGATCAAGTGCGCGACCTTCTGAGGGCAGGGCTGTGGGTGACGGCACGGGCTACCTGCCCGTGAAGCCAGCCGGGCCTCAGGGTCTGGGGACACATCAGCGTCTCCTGGGGGCTCCAGAGAAAGTGTCCATGCACAACTTGCTTATGTGGAAGTTCATTTATCACACCCACCCTGGGGTCAGGGGCCTATAGTTACCTTAATACACCAAAATAATTTCAGCGAGATTCAAGATTTAAATGGGAGTGGGCAATACTCAGGCATGAACTACGGTAAGCAGCACTTGAAGACAGCCTGTCATGTGAAATGGGTCAGCTGGTCAATGGAATCTAACTTAGTCTATGAAGAACCTAACACACGTACTCGGTAACTTTCATTTCCCATAAAGAACTGGGCGAAGAACAAGCTACTGGAAAAAATCTTTTCCTGTGTCCTCTGGAACTTCAGGATTGTCATCAGGAAGTTGCCTGGGGTCCTCCACCTCTCTGCCTTTGGTTCTGGCTCTTTCTGAGGCTGCAGCTCTGCTTGCAAGTAGAGGCTCTGCCTTCCGCCTCACCTTCAGTGTTGAGGACACCTGATCCGGAAGTCGCCTGTGCTCTTTACTTTTGCTTCTAGCTCATTCTTTGCCCTTCAGAAATACCAGAACCTTTGAAACACATGCCACTCAATTCTACTTCACCTGCTATATCTCAGTATTGCTGTAATTCACTACTTTCTTGGCCATTTCTCTCATTCCCTTGAGGATGTCAGCTTTTAGCATATCGGAGGGAAAGTGTTGGCTGCGTAAAACTACGTATTACAAAAATCCCAGCTGTGTGTTACTTTTTTTTTTTAATTGAAGTATAGTTGATTTACAATGTTGTTAGTTTCAAGTGTACAGCAAAGTGATTCAGTTATACATACATATGTATATATCTCTTCTTTTTCAGATTCTTTTCCATTATAGGTTATTATAAGATTTTGAGTAGAGTTCCCTGTGCTACACAGTAGGTCCTTGTAGTTTATCTATTTTATATACAGTAGTGTATATATGTTAATCCCAAACTCCTAATTTATCCCTCCCTGCCCCTCTCCCCTTTGGTAACCATAAGTCCACCTTCTACATCTGTGAGTCTATTTTTACTTTGTGAATAAGTTCATTTGTATTATTTTTTTAGATTCCACGTATAGGCGATATCATGTGGTATTTGTCTTTCTCTGTTTGACTTCTGTGTGTTACTTTTTATGCTATGCGTATTTATGTATTGAAAGAAATATACCGAAATGTTGAAACCAAATCTTAGAGTGAACTATATGTGCACTATAATGGTAGAGATAATTTTGGTCAACTTTTAGGTATTTTACTATAGAAAAAATGACAAAAACCATTTTATAATCAGAAAAAAAGGTAAAAGTTATTTAAAAGTGAAAATAACCTATTTTCACCCAACTGGTTTCACCTTTTCTGTTGTAAAAATGGTTAGACCTTTTTTTTGAGAGAGATTCAGTCTTTTTCCATTTTCCATAATCTAGAGTAATTAATGGACAGCAAAAAAGAGCAAGATCGTTTTTAAAAAAATAGACTTTGCAGAAGAATGTAAATTACATGAAAATTAAAAGATATTAAAAAAACGAATTAAAAATTTTTGTGATTTCTATCCCCAAAGGAGACTAGAATAGAATTCTTCTCAGGAAGAAGTAGAATCCTAAGAAATTTTAGGGATTCCGAAAGAGTACCCAGAAGATACTAAGAATGGGGAAGAATAATTTAAGGATATGCACAGATATTTTTGTTACAGTTTTGTGAGCAAAGTAGAATACTAAAGTGATAAACTATGTTACCAGGAAAAAAAGAAAAAGATTGGAAGTGACTGTGTAAAAATATGAACATGATTGTTTCTGAGAGATGAGTTTCTGGTCACTTTTTAATCTTGTTTATACCTCCTCTTTTTGCCTCCAGGCAGGGCTGTTTGTGCTGTCCCCTCTCTCTGTTTTATAATGTTGTGAATTAGCTTTTATAACCCCCCAAAACAATTTTTTTTGAATGTACTTTCTCTTTCAGATAAAATTTTAGTTTGATATTGAAGATTCTCTTTTTTCCTTTGTTAGGGAATAATTGTCACTTTTCAGTGACTTAATTGCAATTAAAATAATAATGCCACTTACATTTATTTTGTTGCCATGTGCCAGGTGTTGCCTACGTGCTTTTCTTTGGATTGTACACATTTAGTCTTCAAAGGTGTCCTATGATGTAGATTTTTTTATTCCTTCTTCACAGATAAGGACAGTGAGGAAAAAGAACTTGCTGGCGTCATACTGCCTTAAGGCCAGGGCAGCACTGGAACTTGGGCAGGCTCATTCCAGGGCCCAAGGCAGTTGCTTTCAGATTCAGTGTTGGTGTAGAAATGGGTTCAACTCATGGTGTATCTGGGGTCAGTAAATAGAGGAGCTGGGGAACATCCTGACATGGCCATTTGGGTTCCCTGGACCTTAACAATTTCTGGGTAACATGGGAGTCCCTTTAATGGTAAGATCTCAGATTTAGGTACCGATGGTAAACCTCAGCTCGCGTCTACCTCTCAACAGTTCTAACCTGCGTTCCCCTCACTCTCATGGAAGGTGTCCTTCGGGTGTTTAGACTTGATCACCTGTTGACCTGGCATCCGCTGCACTCCATTCCTTACTCTGTCACCTCCCCATTCATAGGGCACTTGAGGAGATGTTTGAGGATTGCAGTGAGGGGTGTGTGTTAGCACCCTACCCCTTCTTTTCTGTTTTATTATTTTGGGAGGTTACTAAAGCAGGCTGCAGGGGGCCCACCCCTGATGTTTTACAGCTGCTTCGTGAAACCCTCTTTATATATATATATTTTTTTTTAATTAATTAATTTACTTTTGGGTGTGTTGGGTCTTCGTTTCTGTGCGAGGGCTTTCTCTAGTTGCAGCGAGCGGGGGCCACTCTTCATCGCTGTGCACGGGACTCTCACTGTCGCGGCCTTTCTTGTTGCGGAGCACGGGCTCCAGACGCGCAGGCTCAGTAGTTGTGGCCCACGGGCCTAGTTGCTCCGCGGCATGTGGGATCCTCCCAAACCAGGGCTGGAACCCGTGTCCCCTGCATTGGCAGGCAGATTCTCAACCACTGCGCCACCAGGGAAGCCCCTCTTTGTATTTTTAATTATTCTTTTGCTCCCTGAATGAGGTCATGGGGCCAGGATGGGAAAACTTAAATGAAAAATGGCAATCTGTACTTGGAATTAGCCTTTGCCATCTGCCTGTAAAGCTTTATTTCTGGGTAAAACTTAGTGTGAACAGTGCCTCATCTTCCCCCCTCTTTCTTTCCTCCTTAAATATGGGTGTGAACCTGTGCTAAGCCTGACCTGCCAGTTTTGTAAAGTACTCAGATGTGTCCGAATTCCAGCTTAGTCTCCACATTGAATTCTCCTCCCCCCAGTAGGTGATGTGATGAAATATTTAATTTATAAGACTTAAGACTCATTGGCTTGGAAATTTGTTTATTTATCAAAGCATGCAAGGAAAGGCAATACAGCAATGTTGTTTTATCAGCGTTGGAGAACGCTAGGCTATTGTGAGGATTAAAGCACCGTAAACTGCTCTCAGTCGTGTCATTCACAGTGTAAACACTCTCATGTGACCTATGGTAACACTTAAGATCTATCATTATTATTATTTGATGATATCTTCCTATTCAGCCAGAAATTAGAATTGGAAATTGCTAGGTTCCAGCCACTGTATTATTTGTGCTCAAATTTTGAGAAATGTAATTTTCACCCTCATTTGTAATTTGCCTAAAATGATACATTAAAAAATTTAGCTGAACCTTCCTTTCCCTTCCCAGTGCAGAGTCACATCTGAGGAAGGAGGGCAGTGGGGGCAGGGTGTACCACGTGGAGGGGTCTGTGGCAGTGGGAGTGGGAAGGTGCAGAGGCAGCACGTACAGAGGAGGTACAGAGGCAGCATGTACAGAGGAGGTGGCTGGCATATTTGGGAGCTTGGTTACGTTGAGCAGATACGTTAATTGAGCAAAGAAGTAAATCTGTTGAGAATAATGGGAGCCAGGTTTTTTACTGTCTGAAAAGAAATGTGGGTGGGCTAGAAAGAAACCTGAAGTACTGGATTGGAATTAAGTGTAATGGTATGAACTCATGGATTTTAAGATAGATAGGTACAGAAGTTGTGATGTGTATATGTGCATATAAATGTGTATATATATAAATGTATTCACACACATATATATATACATACATGCATTTTCTCAATCTGTCTTCCAGGAAGACCTAGAAGCAATAGCACCCCCTTAGCTGTGAGCACACTGTCCCTAGATTTAGAAAACACTGGTTTCTAATACTACCAGAGTGAAATAAGTCAGAAAGAGAAAAACAACTGTCGTATATTAACGCATATATGTGGAATCTAGAAAAATGGTACAGATGAACCTATTTGCAGGGTAGGAATAGAAACACAGACGTAGAGAACAGGTGGGATGAATTGGGAGATTGGGATTGACATAAATACACTACCAGGTATAAAATAGATATCCAGTGGGCACCTGCTGTATAGTACAGGGAGCTCAGCTCGGTGCCCTATGATGACCTAGATGGGTGGGATGGGGTGGGGGAGGGAGGTCCAAGAGGGAGGGGATATGGGGATATATGTATATGTACAGCTGATGCACTTCGTTGTACAGCAGAAACTAACACACCATTGTAAAGCAATTATACTCCAGTGAAAAAAAAAATACTACCCTCCCCTGTAAGGAACAATGACTCCTTTGGAGAAATGGCTGATTCTAGGACTGGGACAGAGAAAGTATAAGGTAAACCTGGGATACCTTTTTGGACCAGAGGGTAAGGGGTTACTCAGAGAATTAAGGGGGTATGTCAAGAGAAACAGGAGCCAGCTAGAAGGGGCCTCTGCTGGTCAAATCTAGGACAATTTGAGCATTAACTTAAATAATGAGAATTTGGGATACAACTCATTAAGTTAAGTGTGTGTGCGTGTGCGTGCGTGCGCGCATGTGTGCACTAGCATCTATACATACATGACGTGCACATATGTGTGTATATGTGTGTGTATGTATGCATAAGTATTAGATACACAGAGATAGAAAGAAGTGAGGGTTGTGGCGAATCTCAGTAAACTGACAAAGCAGGTGAATAAAATTAGGGTATAATCAGTATTAAGATGGGGACAAGAAATCCCAGAGACATGAGAAACAGGAAGGCAGGAGAGGGAACAAGCCGTTAATAAATGAGTCCCACCCTCTTTGCAGCCCTGTACATTCTTATAGTACATAAACAAATTAAAAAAAAAAAAGCTCTCAGCTTGTGTTTGAAATAAGCCTCTGCAGTTAAGTTTCCCCTTTACAGTGTACATTTATCAGACTCTCCACCCCCCTAAAAAATGTACTATTCTATCATTTTTCTGCATTTAGAACTCTTGGTAACCCCTTTCATTGTAGGGAGGAGAGAGGAGGAATTTCAATAATAATTTTTCATCTTAGCTCTTCCACAGTTTCACATCAGCAGTTTTTCGGTATTAATACAATTATTTTTGAGTGTAGATGGAGGAAATGTCCAGAAACTTGGTGGTGCTGACTCGTCGGGTTTGCCTGGGTATTTTCGTCACTTCACCTTGCATGTCCATTTTCAGTCCAGCCAGTTGACAGAGATATTGACATCCCAAGTCTCCTGGGCTTCAGAAATGTGATTTGTCTTTTTAGATATCAAAGACATTATTTGTAAGTGAGATTCCCCCCTACTTCCTTCTTCTATGAAGAGACATCATTTTCAAGTGCAATTGCCATGACCTGGAAAAAATGACACTGATATTTATTAGTTTGCAAAGAAGAATTAAGTTTTTCAGATTCTGAATTCTTAGACATATTGCTGAATAATAGTAATGAGTCAGATTGATTGTTGCAAAGGAAAGACTTCCCAGATAGATATTTTATGGCCTATTTTTTTTAAATGTAAGATTTAGTAATATTGTGGGACCTGCAGGCAGGAATTCTCATGTTGAATAATAGAATTATTCTTGGTGTTAGAAAGCTGCAAAAGTAAATAACCTCTAGTAGCCTTGGTTTCTATAGCTCTGTTAACTACTTAACCACTAATTTTTTTTTCTTTGCACAGTGATCTCAACAAAGAGATACATGGGAAAGGATGGGTATATTTTGAGAAATTTGTACAAAAACACTACAGATTTAATTATAGTTATCCAGAGACTTAAAAACGTCCATGAAAAATCTCCTGTGGGAACTTAAAACTTGTATGTGTTTTTAAAATCCTTTTCAGACACGGAATCGTTTTGAAGGAACAAGGTCAGAAGTGGAAGAGCTTATGAACAAGATTAGACAGAATCCCAAGGACCACAAACGAGCGAGTCAGTTCACAGCGGAAGGCTACCTGTATGTACAGGAAAAAAGTAAGAGGCTCTCCAACAGTGATGAATAACTAATTAAAAATTAGTTTAAAACTCTCACTGTAACTTGATACTTTTGGAGTAATTATTCCTACCGCTTTCTTGCTCTCTCCTATCCTGGAAGGCATACGTTGGATTTTTTTGGGGGAAAACACATTCCTGCTCTAGGGAGGGGACAGTGAGATTAGGAACTCTGTGAGCACCCTGCTTTCCAGCCACACCCCCCGAATTCTGTGCCACACTTTGTTAAAACTTGCTTGCAAGGGAGCTGGGATTTGGTGACAGACTGAAAGCGATGTGGGATAGTACCTTTTTCCTCATTTCCTCTCATCCCCACCCATCTTTATCTCACTCACACACACAGACACACACACACACATTCATATACGTATGCACCCCTCTCCCCATAACTCTGTTCCTCCATGTTAAAGTCAAGAAGGACATATTTCTCTTCTTCTGTCACATTATTTCTTTGCACATTTATTTGAGATCGTTTTTTGTTCTTGTTGAAATTTTCAGGGCAATTGCATATGGCTACAAAAAAATACTCCTAGTTGACATGCTAACTTGTCTCACTGAATTTTCAGCATTGTTGCCGTCTTAGTTGTTATACAGTGTGTAGAGTATCCTTATTTTGAAATTAAGGCACCCCAAGACGATTTCAGACTTCTGACAGTTTGGTCTTATTTTAACGAAGCTCTTAAAGTTTACCTCTTCAACTGTAGGGCCTGATTGCTAGTCAGTAAGGGGAGGAGTATGTGAAAATGTTTCTGTATTTCCTGTTTCTCTCCCTTCCCACCGGGCGCTTTAGAGTTTTTGTTTAAGTGGCTGATTTACAGGATTTTCAAACTGAATAACTTCATAGCAGAGAGACTCATGGAACAGCCATGAGATACGGGTGTTCATGTTATATGCAGTCGCAGAATAGGGGTTCTTTTCCCATTTGCCCTTATTTAATGTGGGCTTAGCCTTCACGGCTCATGATGAACAGTTACTGGCATGGCAGAACTCTAAATTTTTCTAATTTTTTAATCTTTCTTTTTTTTTTTTTTTCAAAAAAACTGAGAGGTAATTTATTTTTACATATTTTGGTTGAACAGTAAAAGCATGCCGTTTCTAAAGGTGCCGTTAGGAACAATAGCACAACAGCTATTGAAGTGTGTATAGAGTGAATGTTTTATTTTTTAAAAATTGTATTGAAGTATAGTTGATTTACAGTGTTGTGTTAATTTCTGCTGTATAGCAAAGTGAGTCAGTTATACATATATATATATTCTTTTTCATATTCTTTTCCATTGTGGTTTATCACAGCATATTGAATATAATTGCCTGTGCTGTACTGTAGGACCTTGTTGTTTATCTGTCCTATATTTACTAGTTTGCATCTGTTAATCCCAAGCTCCCAATCCTTCCCTCCACCTTTAATTTTCTTTTTATCCTCTTAATCTCAGTTTGTTTATTTAATCTGAAAGAACTAAAAATACGGGGTGGAGACATGAGAAGGATAGAAATTTTGTATTATATGTCCAAAGCGAAAAATCGCAAGAAATTTTGAGTTTTAGATTCATAACTGTTGCTTAACTTACTGGCTTTGAGAGAAATGGGGCTGAAATTGGACTGAAAAAACAAAAAAAAAACAATAGTGACAGAATTCTTCACTTGTTAGCAGTATGCCAGGCCCTGTGCTAAACTCTTTATCCAACTTGTTTCATTTAATCCATTAAAAACCCCTGTGAAATGGACAGTGCTGTTATCACCCCATTTACCAATGAGAACATGGAAACACTGAGGAGTAAACAGTGTTTCCTGGATCATACACCTCCTCAATGCTGGAATTGTCCTAGGCTGGAGTCCGTGTTGTACCCTCTCCTGCAGTATTGCCTGAAGCTTGGATGGTGTGAAAAACCATCACTAATCTCTATGCTCAGAGCTGGTTGAGTAGGGTTGGGTGGTGTCAGGAGGGGATGGCAGCTTAATCAGTGAAGGACCTTCCTTGATATTTGGGACCAAAGACTCTGAGGTTTGGCTTTGCCATTTCTCAGGCATTTGGTCTAAGCCTAAGACTTTTTAGATTAAAAAGACAGTAGGACTTCCCTGGCGGTCCAGTGGTTAAGACTCTGTGCTTCCAATGCGAAGGACAATGGGTTCGCTCTCTGGTCGGGGGAACTAAGATCCCACATGCTGCAAAAAAGCTTAGCTTTACCATTGTTAGTAAGGGCAGCTACTTACAAGGTGCTTTAGTGGATTTAAAGCACTAGATGGATTTATAGACTAAATGCTTTTCCGCACTGTGACTCTACAGTTCTGTCATTTTTTAGAGGCCAGAATTGAATCCAAAACCATCACATATATTCAGTGGAATTCTTGAAACCCTCATGAGCTCTTCATACGTAGACACAAACAAGAAGCATAGTTTACAATTAAGAGATTTTCAGGTATGAGATAACAGTCTAGCAAATTATTTGAAAAGTATGTCTTTAAATTACTTCTGTGTTGCTGAAAACTCTTAGGACAGTCTCTACGAGCCTTCTTATTTCTCCTTGTTTTTCCCTTATCTGAGACTAGCTGTGTTGCTGATTTGTTTCCTTGAGCTGTGTTAGTTACTGCTTCTTGGGTTTTTCCTCTTCACGATTGTGTTTGGAACTCTGCATATTTGCTTCTTTACGAGGAAAAAATGTCCTCATAAAGGAAAAATAAAGTCCTATTTCTTTTCTTTTTCTTTCTTTTTTAATTTAATTTTTATTTTATTTTTTAAATTTTTATTGGAGTAGAGTTGACTTACAATGTTGTGGTAGTTTCAGGTTACTTTTTATTTTATATTGGAGCAGAGTTGATTAACAATGTTGTGTTAGTTTCAGATGTACAGCAAAGTGATTCAGTTATGCATATACATGTATCTATTCTTTCTCAAATTCTTTTCCCATTTAGGTTATTACAGAATATTGAATAGAGTTCCCTGTGCAATACAGTAGGTTCTTGTTGATTTAAAGTTATGTTTCTTGTTGAAGGGCCTCCTCCGTTTGGTTCCAGCTGGGTCAAACACTACTGCATGTATCGGAAAGCGGCCAAGAAGTTCAACATCATTCCGTTCGAGCACAGATCTGGGGGGAAACTAGTAAGTCTTTGCTCTTATTTATTTATTTAAAAAATATTTATTTATTTATTATTTTTGGCTGCAACAGGTCTTAGTTGCAGCACGCAGGATCTTCACTTGTGGCATGTGGGCTTCTTAGTGTGGCATGCATGTGAGATCTAGTTCCCTGACCAGGGATCGAACCTGGGCCCCCTGTATTGGGAGCGCAGAGTCTTACCCACTGGACCACCAAGGAAGTCCCAAGGCTTTGCTTTATACTTCATATTCTCTGTGAGGTGGTCTTTGAGGGTATCTTTTTTTTTTTTGCGGCATGCGGGCCTCTCACTGTTGTGACCTCTCCCACTGCGGAGCACAGGCTCCGGACGCGCAGGCTCAGCAGCCATGGCTCACGGGCCCAGCCGCTCCACGGCATGTGGGATCTTCCCGGACCGGGGCACGAAACTGTGTCCCCTGCATTGGCAGGCGGACTCCCAACCACTGCGCCACCAGGGAAGCCCAAGGGTATCTTTTTAATGTTGTTTTTATTCACTCATGATAAATACTTTCATTTTGTTTTTAGAATGAAAATTTTTTTTTTTTTTTTAATAGGCCAGAAAATAATTCCTGTGTTTTCTGAATTGTTGGCATTTGTTTTTATGGTCAGATTTTTTTTTTTTTTTAAGGAGAAGAGTAGAATCATTTTGTGTCCCTGTTATTGGAAGATCCAGTTAACACCTACAACAGACTTTCGTGACTCAGTGGTTTGTCTGCTCAGGATTTACCCGGGAGGCCTGATGGGCACACATAGATTCATACAAATGAAAAGATTATATAGAGTAGATGATCTGTAACGAAGTTTACTGTTTTTTACTTAAACTGTAATGTTCTCACTTAGATACTCCCCATTTAGCTTACTCCTCCCACAAAAGTAAAAAGCAAAGGAGCTCACGATAGCTGGAAAGGGCGAGAAGCCCTTAGGAGCTGGCTGGGTAGGAAAGGTGATCTTTGTTTTAAAACGGAAACTGCAGCTCATGGCAACAATAGCAGTCAAAACAAAGCTCCTCCCACTAGTGTTGCACGTATCTGGTAATGCATTTTAAGGTTAATTCATTGCTTGCTGGGTGGATGGGCATAATTTTTCTTATGTGAATACAGAATTAACCCAAGTTCACTTGTATTTACACATACTTTGCATCTTCCTGAAAAATATTTAAAGCCGCTTATAATACAAACGCATTTTTGTGATATTGAAATAGACATGGAAAATCAAGTCCATGGCAAAGAGGAGGAAGTGAGGTTGTCACCCTTGGAGGGTGATGGGTTAAAACTGAGCGTGAGAGTTTTTATCGTCGTTGTTTTGTGGTGGTAGTGTTGTTTTAAAGATCGCGGTAATTTATGTTTGTCAAATGTAATGTGTCAGACGCATAGAAAGCAAAATTTGTTAAGTGAAGCGTAAAATATAATAAAAGAGCAAATTCCATGAATGAACAGCAGCAGTGCACAATTCATTCACCAAATGCCCGCGATTATTTCACATTTCAGAGGGCCACTGATATAATCAAAAGTTGTAGTAAAAGGATAAATACGGGTTAACTTCAGCATCTCTATACGTTTCAGTTATAAACTGAGCATGAGGTTGGAGTGTGAGTTTCCTGTCAAGTCCCAAGACATGTCTGCTTAGTGGTGTCTTTCCGTTTTAGCTACCAAATAATAAAAAATCTATTTAGAAACATGACTGATATTTTGAATAATTTTATATTCAAATGCTTGTTTAATATTAGAGCTCCCCATGTTCCAGAAGATATTAAAATAGTCTAGAAGTGTTTACTCAGACTCCTTACAGTTTCTCACTGAGAACCTGCTTCTGCGTTGCTTCTGTTTCCTGTTTTCTACCTCTTTTTAATGCTCTTAAAGAGCATGATGGGGATGGTTTAGGGAGGTAAATGGTACCATATTTAAACAAAAACTCAGGAAAGATAAATTCAGGGTGATTCAATTTAAGAAACAGCAAAACCATATAGTTGGAGTGCTTCCAGCTTTAGATGCTCACAATGGCTGATCCAGGGTCCTTAGTGTACTTTTAGGTAGATTCCTGTGGAACTGAAGTTTTTATAGGTCAGACATGGTTACATGTGGACTGTTTTATATGGTATAACGTAATGTGACATGCAAACACATTATCCTTCTCTTAACGAGGGGACAATAAGAGAATAACAAATATAGGCATGTGGAAACTGTATTGTTAACCCACCTCTTAAAATTAGCACTGCTAAGGTCCGGTTTAATTTTATTGTAATCAAAGCAGGGTCTTGAAAACCTTAAGAAAAGGACAGTGACGAAAAAGAATTTGAAAAAGAATAGATACATGTATATGGATAACTGAATCACTTTGCTGTACATCTGAAACTAACACAAGGTTGTTAATATACTTCAAGATAAAATAAAAAGTTAAAAAAATGGCTACGACTCTAAATAAACTGGTTTGAAAGAGAATAAGATAGAGGAACCTAAAATCTGAACCTTGCTTCCTCCCCCCATCAAATATAGGGTGCTTAATTCTGTATATGTTTATACTGTAGTTTTTGAGAATGTTTAAAATGATTCTTTGCAGGGGGATGGAGAGGTGTTCTTTCTGAAAGAATGTATCAGAAGACATACTGACTCCATCGACAGAAGGTTTTGTTTTGATGTAGAAGCTGCTGACCGGTAAGTTATTGGCATTATTGGACTTTATGAAAAGAGTCATTTAAAAAAATGATTTTAAAAAAATAGAAGTTAATTGCAACTGAGATGTCTGTGGCCTGGGAGAGTGGTATCTTGTTATCTTTCCAGGCTGTGTATTCACTGTGGGCTGTTTCGTCTTGGTCACTATGTTTAGCTGTGCAGTGATAGCTTAGCCTTGGCTGAAGTTTGGCATCATTTTAACTAGTGTTGTCACTTAAAAAATGACCTTGGAGCATTTCATTGTTGATCTAAGCCTTCCATGTATATACTCTGTATGTGGTGGAGGGTCATAGGCAAACTCTGTTTATTCAAAGACTAGTTCTCGTTTTTTCTTGTGGTATGACTTTTAGTTATTTAGTTAGAAAAGAATCTTTGCTGGAGAGAAGGAAGTAAAAAAAAGAAAAAGAAAAACGAAGCTTGTTTGTCAATATTACTACTTGTCTGGCATTATTTCTGTGTCCTGAAGCACTAAGGAAAATCACGGTACTCGTAGAATACTTCCTTTTTTAATGGCTGACACTGTGGAGGTTCCTTGCCAGCCCTGGTTTTGGTAACAATGGTCTTCAGATAACACTGTTTCATACTTGTATAATAAAAGTTTGCAATATGAGATTTTTTAAACACAAGTTCATTTTAGGTCAGGACCCAGGAATACAAAAATAATTAATTCTTCTCTTCCCTCAGATGATATAACTGAGTCTATGGTGTTAGTGCAGAGGGGGAAGATCTGTGCTTTACTTTCCAAAAAATGAATTGAAGACCAGGTACATAAAAATGTGCTCTTATGCACCGTGATAAATATGGCCCTACAAAGAAAAGGACAGAAGGTTTAATATGCATTTTGCCAAGACTGGAAAAAAATGAAAGGGAACGTCATTGTGAAAGAGGTTAGATTTCAAGCCAGTTAGGACTGGTTCAAAAACTTTAAGAAGAGATTTGGGCTGTGTAATACAACTTGAGCATAAATATGTGTGCATACACCCATTGTAAGCATTTACTGAGTTTTCTCTAAGTGCCAGTGTTCTGAATTCTTCTGTGCTTTATCTCTGTTCATCCTCAGCCCAGCTCTATCAGGTAGACATTATCCTCCTCATTTTATGGTGAGAGACTGGGGCCTAGAGAGCTTAAGTGATTCTCCTAAGGTCACGTAGCTAGTAAGTGGAAGAGCTGAGATTTGAACTCTTGCATCTGCCTCTAGACCCTAAGCTCTTAACCACTGTGCTGCAGGCATCAGAGTATAACCATGTAAGTGTGTTGTTTCCTAAATAATTGACAGAGGCGAGTCAGCAATGCTGTCTACTAGAAAATGTGTTCGGTGAGATTCATCTGCTTTGTCTCGAAAGGATAATTCTAGTACTTCCATATAGTAACGCAATTCGTATTATTTTTGTCCAGCCCTATATTTTCTCTGAGACCTTGATCATGCCAAGTGCTCTTCTGCAATCGGGATCTTTATTACGATTATAACTACTTTCCATCCCTCGTAAAGGTTGATGAGGGGTTACTATGGAGTTATTTCCCTCATGATATCATCTTGTAAGGAGACTCTCAGAACTGGGGGAGACCTTAGAGATGATCTAGTCTAGTGGTTTTCAAACTACTTTATAGGGATGCCTTCTTTTCAAATAAAACCTTTACATTTATGCATATGTGAAATAGAAAAAAAAAAAAAGAGAGTTCCCTTATTAAAGTGGGGTAGGGGGCCTGGATCCTTACCCTCTCAGCTTCATTCTTGCAGAAATCTCTAATTTATTTCCATTGACACTCAGAGCTGCTCTCTGGGAACTGGGTGTAGAGGGACCACTAATCTAGTCTAAGTGATTCAAGGAAGGCATACAGAGGGTCTGACGTCTAAATTGATAACTGAAGGCTTATTTGGAGTCAGCTGGGATTGAGACACATTCCAGGCAGAGTGATGTATAATATATGTAAAGTCCTGGAGACAAGAGAGAGCGTGGTCCGCTTGAGGTTCCCCCCCGCCCCGGGGGACACCCAGCGTCACTGGAGCAGAGAGCCAGGGAGTATGGGACAGGAGGCTTGAGAAGGGGGGCAAAGGCCTGACCTTGAGATATTTGAGCTTAACCTATTAAATGGTTTTAAGCAGGGCACTGAGTGATAGAGTTATATTTTTCAAAACTCACTCTGGCAGAGTAGAGAAAGTTTAGAAACGGCAGGAGTGGTTGGAAGGGTTATGGATTGGTGTGGTGGAGCCGGAATGGAGCCCAGCGCATCTGTTTGAGGGAGACTTTTAGAGACAAATTTAGAGAGAAGTTGGATGTTAGAGTATAGAGTGAAGGAGGGGAAGGAAAACACAGGAGGCTGAGGGTGGAGGAAGATGATGAATTCAGTTGTGGTCCTGTTGAGTTAGGTTGCGGTGAGCTGTTCAGTAATACACCCAGCAGGAAATTGAGTACAGCACTTGGCAGCTTCAGTGGCATTGGACTTGGTGTTTACCATCTACCTCCTGCAGCTCTCCCGTCCTTTGACTGTCTCCACAGTGAAACAGGCAGGTCCTCCCCCAATTTGGGCACCTTTCCATTTTCAGCCATTGCTCCTCAAGTGTTATTTCCCATTGTTGTCTTGTTTGTGTTTCGCCGTCCATTCACGTGGTTTCACCCTCAGAGTGTCTCTCTACAATCTGTATCTTTCTTACCTTTTCCGTGTTTGGAACTACTCTTATTTATTTATTTATTTTGCGGTACGCGGCCCTCTCACTGTTGTGGCCTCTCCCGTTGCGGGGCACAGGCTCCGGACACGCAGGCTCAGCGGCCATGACTCATGGGCCCAGCCACTCCGCGGCATGTGGGATCCTCCTGGACTGGGGCACGAACTCGTGTCCCCTGCATCGGCAGGCGGACTCTCAACCACTGCGCCACCCTGGAAGGGAAGCCCTGGAACTACTTTTAGAATCTTCCTTACATGGTGTGTCTCCAGTTCTCTTCCTTTTATGCTTTTCTTAGTCATTTCAGTATCATTTCAGATGATTCATGTAGAACTTTGCATCTTTCTCCTTCAGCTCCTCTCCTTCAGTCACCTGTTCTTCACCTTCCCTCAGCCATTCCCTCTGTGCTCTCTCCTTAGATAGTGTCCTTACGAGGACAGGCACCCCCTCTGTCATCTCAGGTGCAAGGCTTTCTCCTTCTGACACCACCTTCTACTCTTCACTGCTTACTCTTTTCTAGTAAGTATCCTTCGCTTACAATCAACTGATCCTACTGTTCTCAGCCCCTCACACCCTCACTTCTTTCCTTGCCAAGTGTGAATTTCAGTCATTCATTAAAGTCACTCTTTTCAGTACACTCAACTCCATTGCCCTTCCCTCCCTTTACTGTACTTGTCTGCACAGCTCCAACTTAAGTTAAGATTCACCTCTGCCTTCTCTCTTTCTAGAGAAATGTATTCTACCATGTTCACTGGGATCACTTCCGATTCCTGACCGTTGGCTTCAAATCCCATTAATCCCAACCACAAATCATGTTCCACTGTCTTAGTTCCTTCATTCTCCTAGTTGATGGATATTTCATAGTTTCCTCCTTCTCTAAGCCTCTGGCACTGCCTCCCGGTCCTGATGAAACAGAGGTAATTCGAAGAGCTCATCCACTGCCATGGATACCTGCGCCATCAGCGGTACCCACCCTGCTGTCCCCATCACCATGGGAACTGTGTTCCTGACTGAGGCCAGCCTCTCTGTCTAGCTGTTTCCATTCTCTCTTCACCTCCCCTCTCTCCTGGTTTAGGATGTCACTCAAGCACTTCTTCCTTTCTTTCTTTTTGACACCAGCTTTGCCCTTTCTACTAGATGAATCCCATCAGTGTACAAAACTGATTCTTAATTTCATCCATCTTTTAAAAACACCGCCACCACCATCACCAGTGCAAAAACCCCGCCTTGACCAGTCTTCTCTTTTGTCTGCTGCCCATTTCTCTTCTCCCATAAACAGTAGAAATTCTTCTTCTTTTTTATTTGTTTTTTCTCACAGCGTTGGATCTCTGTTGCTGTGCGCGGGCTTTCTCTAGTTGCAGCGAGCGGGGGCTACTCTTCATTGTGGTGTGCAGGCTTCTCATTGCGGTGGCTTCTCTTGCTGTGGCTCATGGGCTCTAGAGCGCAGGCTCAGTAGTTGTGGTGCATGGGCTTAATGGCTCCGCGGCATGTGGGATCTTCCTGGACCAGCGATCGAACCCGTGTCCCCTGCATTGGCAGGTAGATTCTTAACCACTGTGCCACCAGGGAAGTCCCAGAAATTCTTCAAAAAGCTCTTATATTCAGGTCTCCCATTTCCTTCCTCTTGTGCTCCTTTGCGTCCTCTTCAATCAGGCCCTTGCCTCCACCTCTCCACTGGGTTTTTCTGTTGTTGCTGTTAAGGCCATCATGTTCTTGTTGTGCTACAGCCAGTGGGCAGTTCTCAGTCCTCTTGTTCTTTCCTGGCAGTAGCATCGGATGTGGCCAGTCACCCTCTCCTCTGTGATACACTTGCTTCACGTGGCTCAAGAATGTCACACCTGCCTGCTTTTTCTCCCACCCCAATGGCTTTTCATCTTTTTTGGACTCCTTTGCCAGTTCCTCGTTTTCCAGACCTCTTGATGTTGGAATTCTCTGGAGCTCAGTCGTCAGATCTCCTCTCTGCAGCCATAACGATCTCGTCCAGCCTCAGGACTTTCCATGCTATCCATGCGTTGGTAACTCCCCAGATTTAGCATCTGTACCTGAATCTCTTCCGTGAACTCCAGGTTTTTATATCCAGCTGCCGACTCAGTTGCTTCTGGGATGTGTGATAGGCATTTCGAATAGTGCAGAGGTTGGAGAGACTGAATGGTTTTTGTAAAATTTCTAAGAATTCTTGGGGGAAAGAAGATATACTCTCTTTATGGACCCAACATTTTATATGGGCATATTAATTCAATCTTATCATATAAATACCACCATGTAAATCTTTTAAAAAGAGTAATACATTCTCATTGTAAGTCTTGTTCTAAAGCTCTTTGGTTAACTTGGAAAATATCTTTATGTGTGTATCTCCTTGAGCCTTTGGGCTCATGTGACTGTAATTAAGTTGAATTACAGACTTCTGTTGTCTTTGCTTTATTTCCTGATTTCTGAACAGGGGAACATCTATTCAGGTTTGATGTTACCATCAGCCCCCCAGGTTTGATGTTTCTGGGGGCACTTAGTTCCCTGCCACCCCCCACTGTCAGTGTGTTGCTGTTGGTCTCCCACTTTTGGAGCAAATTCTGGAGAGAAGGGGAGTATACTCTCTCAGAGGTCTCCACCCTGATTCTGGGGTTTTGAAGGCATTTATTCAGTGAAAAGTTGAATGAGATAGGCTCTTCTTTTGTCTATTTCCCTCATTCCTGGCCAAGCCGACTATTGGGGATTATAAGCAACTTGTTCCTTGTTTATTAGGTATGAATTCCGTGAGGGTAGGAGCCTCATGTTAGTTCCTACAATGCTTTATATGTGGTGGGCATTCACCAAATTTGTACTGGATTAAATGAAATTGAATTGTTGCCTAGCAGTGACAGGACTGGGAATAGATTCAATCAGGCGATGGTTAGCGAACTGTCCTTTTCTTCCACACACACTGCAGCACTGTGAGCTCCAGTATTTGTATTCTGCTGAAAGAAAATAAACTTAACGCATTTTGGAGCATGTGGGTATTGCAGATGGGTTTCTGATGGGGTTTGTACAGAATCCCTATTGCAGACCTTCATATATAGCAGTTTCACCATTGATTGCATATGTTCCACGTAAAGTTTTTTGTCTTCTTTCCTGGTATCAGTCATTGCTATTTTCTATTCCTCGTGTTGGAAAAGCAGTCAGGTAACATTGTGACAATAAGCAATACTTCCATAAACTGCGGAATGGAGCCTGGCCTTGCGTTTGATCTGTGTACATGTAAATCAAAAGCTTTCACTTAATGGTTACATAAATTCAGATCAGGTTTGATTGCATGTAACAGAAAAACTCAAAATAAGATGACTTAAACAGTGTAGAAGTTTAATTTCTTCTCTTTGTTAGGAAGTCTACAGGGGATCTGGTCCTCGTTGGTGTCAGACACTGCCCACTCTTGTGCACGGTTTACCTTCCTGGTCACCTTAGGTCCAAGATGCCGGCTCGCATTTATTATGTAGCATTGTCTGTTGTGGTAGGAATGCTTTCCAGAGGAAGTGCACACTCCCTTTGCTCGTATACCATTGGCCTGAGTGGAGTTGTATGGTTATACCTAGCTGCAAGGAAGCTGGGAAGTGCTGAGGCAAGGAAATGTCTGGAAACAGAAGAGAGCAATCCGTGTGCTGTTCTGATACTTGGGAAATCTCTTAGGAAGAATGAAGGGGAGAAGAGCTGGGTGGGTTGATTTCCAACTAGCCGTTACTGCTTTGATTCTCAATGGTTAGGAGGATGTGTGGTTCATTTTCCTTCCCTCAGTTCACTGAAAGGTTACTTTGACTCTCTTAGTTGAGAGGTAGCATTTAGGAACACATGTGCCAAGAACACAAAGTGGAAAGATAATACAGTGAATGGGAGAAAATACTTGCAAATGATATATCCGATAAGGGACTTGTATCCAGAATATATAAAGAACTCAGAACTCAATAATAAAAAGACAAATAATTCCAATTAAAAACGGGCAAAAGTTCTGAATTAGACATTTCCTCAAGAAACTATACAGGTGGGTATAGCACATCAAAAGACACCTAACGTCATTAGCTATTAGGGAAATACAAATCTAAACCACAGTGAGGTATCACCCACTAGGATGACTGTAATTGGAAAGCCAGGTAATAACAAGTATTGGTGAGAATGTGGAGAAGTTGGAACTCTTACGTACTGATGGTGGGGATTTGAAATGGTGTAGCTGTTTTGAAACACACTTGTCTGTTCTTCAAAAAGTTAAATATAAAGTTACATGACCTAGAAAATTCTGCTCCTGGCGATGTGAACAAGAGAAATGAAAACCCATGTCTGCCTAAAGACTTGCCCAGGACTGTTCATAGACGTATTATTCATAAGAGCCCAAAAGTAGAAACAACACAAATATCCATCAGCTGATGAATAGATAGATAAATGTGCATGGCCATATGATGAAGTATGATCGGACAGTAAACATAAATGAAGAGCTAATACATGCTATGTTTCATTTTGAGGCAAATTACTCTCAGAGCCTGAGATTGTCTTTGCCAGTATTTTATTTAACACAGGTTCACTGTGGGAATTATAATAATTTCACAAGCCAGTAGCGTATAGGATGAATAATGTCTCAATGCATACTGTGTCTAATAGCATACGTAACATCTCTTAATAAGCTAATAAAGAAATAACATACTCTAAACCAATACTAGATTAATTACACTGTTGTTCCAGGCAAGGGAAGATGAAGGGGATACATTTAGTTGAGGTGTGCCTTTCTACCAGGGGGCTCTTGGGAGGAGACAGCATGACCCATTGAGAGCAAAAGTGGAAAGTCCCCGGTTGCTAGGGAACGAAGGGGCCAGTGTGGATGGGCAAGATCTTCTTTGTGGGGCTGCTGCATGGCTTTTGCCGCTGCTGGTAAGAGTCACCTTCACCACAGCAGGAGCTAACGCCCCACGGTCTTCAGAGAGCTATTTAGATCAACAGGGGGTAGCCTTGCCCAGACCGAACACACTCGAGTAGACCTTACAAACTGTGTATTCAGAGTCCAAATCCCCCCTCTCCACCGTTGCTTCTTCACGTGTTCTTATTGATAAGGCTCCAGCAGCGCCCTTCACTAGCTGAGTTATGGAGTGCTGTCGGCAACCTCAGATGTGGCTGATGACCTCCTGACTCACAATTTCACTTTTATACAAAAACAATAACTTTGCTCTTGAAAGCAACTTCGCGCTTTTTATTTTTATAAAGTGATTTTTTTCTTACAAAAACTGAAATTTATCAAAATCTTTTCAAAGACGTTTTACAGCAAGACATAGTTATTTCATGTTGAATATGGATGCATTTGAAAACCTAGGATATGATTGTCAGTGGCTAAGGCCCGGAAACATCCAGTCTGGTAAAAAGTGAATAGAGCAAAAAACAAAACAAAGCAGGGAATGATAAGGAGGGCTTGGTGGCATTCAGAGAAGATTCCAAGGCAGCTGGGTGCAGAGTCCTTCTGGTACCCCAAAACTGCGTTCACCTGTTGGAGGGTGTCAAGCCAATAGTCAGGAGAAGGAAGGACTTATTACCTGCAGCAAGTAAGGAGAACAGCAGGGATCTCTCCCAAAGCAGTGTCTCTCCCAACTTCACTTTTAAAAACAGCTTCATTTTTGTCATAAACAAGAAGATTTGAAATTACATCAAACCACTACAACATGCTACAAGGTGGATGAACCTTGAAAGCAGTTTGCTGAGTGAAACCAGCCAGTCACAAAAGACTACATCTCGTATGATTCCATTTATATGAAACATCCAGAATGTTCTACACAGGCAAATCTGTGTAGACAGAAAGTAGATTAGTGGTTCCCCAGGGCTGAGGGTTTGGAGGAAAATAAAGAATAAGGGCTAATGGGTATGGGTTTTTTTTTTTTTTTTAGGGTGTGATGAAAATGTTCTAAAATTGATTTTGGAGATGGTTGTACAGCTCTGTGACTATGTTAAAAGCCGTTGAAGTGTATACTCTAGGTAAATTTTATGGTGAATTATATCTCAATAAAGCCTACAAAAAAGGAACACTGCTGCAGGTAAAGGAATACTTACCATAACTAAAATCAGGCTTTTAAATGACGGTAAACGTTCACTACTTCACGCCAGTCACACTTCAAATACCATGGGCTGTGAAATGGTCACGTCACCGGTTTTAGGTTGGAGAAGAGCATTTTGTGTAGTTACTTTCCCCGTGGCAAGCTGTAGTTTGTCAGGAGGTGCAGCGTTCCTCCCTGAAGGGTGAAATATCCCCGGATCCAACAATTTTGTTACATAACTTGCTTTTCCATTTCACCGGCAAGCCTGCCGCATGCTACATTGTGCTGTGACCCTCACACACTTGCCTGGTAAATAATTACCATTCTGTGAAGTTCTCCCACGCATCACAGCCAGGCACCACTTAAAGAAAATGCTTCCCACTTTGCTTTCATTAATTTGACATTTCAAATATCATATTTGGTTTGATGTGGCCTAGGTCCTAGTATATTTCACTTGAAAGGATGTTGGCAAGATACTTCTTATTTTTATAATTCACCCATTTGTATTTTCATGATGATGAGGGGAAGATGAAATCACCTGTGTATCTGAAGCAGTATGCATTTTAGCCTACATTTATACCAGAGACTTTATTTAGCAGCTGTGTGCCTGGTAATGTATTCTTTGTCACTTTAAAAGAGTGAATTAAGAGCATACTGCTTCCAGAGCCCATGCAATTGGACTGAATAATAATGAGAATGTTTCTGTGGCACATTAGCTGGAGTAATATTTGTAAGTATTTTATAGTGCATGCCATTCAGGCAACTAAGCAGCCATTGACTGTGTTTGACGCTGAGGCTGGGAGAGTAAACCAGAGACTAAAAAGGCCTGACCTTAAGGGAACTCACAGACTGGGAGTGTTTGCAAACAAATAACAGTTTAGAGGTCTGTCTAAGGTGCTTAGGGAGCTGAGAAGCAACAGGGAATAGGGCTGGCTGGAAAAGGTTATACTAGAAAAATTGATTGTTAAATTTAATCTTGAAGATTTGGTCACAGTTCGGAAACTCGGAGGCAAAAAGGCCCAAAGAAAAAGGAATCATAGAAATCTTGGGAAAACATGTTAAGGTACTCCTTGAAGTCTGAGGTTCTCAGCAGTGAGTGATTTTGTGTCTGGGGACATTTTGATTGTCACAGTTGGGATGGGGGGAGGGCAGCAGGGGTGCAGGCTGTTGCTACTAGTGTCTAGTGGACGGAGGCCAGCAGTGCTGCTAAATGTCCAGCCCAGGACAGCCCTCCCCAGGAAAGCACCGTCTGATCCAACCTGTCAGTAGGGTTGCTCTTGAGAAGCCCTGTTTTAAAGCATTTGGAAAGACAACTCCAAGAGTTTGTGGAATTGAATGGAATTGTAGTGTTTTCTTTTACGTGTTTATAGGAATATTTATGGGTGTATATTTCAGTTAAAAAAGTGTAATAGCATAATTTGTTGTAGTGCAGGGGATGAATAAAACCACAACGCAAAGGGCTCTCTCTGTCTGGCGTTATCCTTTCGGGTGTGGTGCATTATTCAGGAGTTCTGCTAAGATTCCAGGGTAGAGAGAAGAGAAAAGGAAGTCATTTTAAAAGAATTTAGGTGGAATTGGTAGAAAACGGAGTGGGCAGAATTAGAAATAGCATTTCTTGTATGTAGCCTTCTGTGTTTTTCATAGAATGTAAGATTTTTACCCTAAGAATGGTATTGTTGATAGTGGCATACTGAAAGCCACATTTTATATTGGTTCCAATATTTAAATGGAAATCTGAATTGACATTCATATGAATTTATTCATGAAAATGCATGCTGAAGGACATTGCAGTGTGGATCATCAAAGAGTTTTTAGCTTTTGTAAATAAAGTCATAGGGCTTCCCTGGTGGCACAGTGGTTGAGAGTCCGCCTGCCGATGCAGGGGACACGGGTTCGTGCCCCGGTCTGGGAAGATCCCACATGCCGCAGAGTGGCTAGGCCCGTGAGCCATGGCTGCTGAGCCTGCGCGTCCGGAGCCTGTGCTCCGCAACGGGAGAGGCCGCAACAGTGAGAGGCCCGCGTACTGCAAAAAAACAAAAACAAACAAAAAGTCATAATGAACAATTGTATACAAGGGGTTGTGTGGACACACGTTTTCATTTCTCTTGGATAAATTCCTCTGAGTGGGATTGCTGTGTGTGTGTGTGTGTGTGTGTGTGTGTGTGTGTGTGTGTGTGTGTGAGAGAGAGAGAGAGAGAGAGAGAGACCTTTAAGAAAATTGACAATTGTCCAAAGTAGTTTAATCCTCTTACCAGCGATGTATGAGAGTTCCAGCTCCTCCACCCTGTAACCAACCTTTGATGATGTTAGTGTTTTTCATTTAACCTAATCATGACTAGTGATGTTGATTGAGTGCTGTTCCATATGCTTTCTGGCCAATTATATTTCTAACGTTGTGAACTGTCTATTAAAGTCTTTTGCTCATTTAAAATATGTTGTTGGTCTTTTTGTTATTGAATTGTAGGAATTAAGTTTTCTGGATACTGATCCTTCATCAGCTGTATTAATTATGAATATGTTAATTGTGAGTATTTTCTCTGATCTGTGGTTTGCCTATTCATTTTCTTAACAGTGCTTTGATGAGAAGAATATTCTAATTTTGATGAAGTTGAATTTATCAGTTTAAAAAAGTTTTATTGGTAGAACTCTTTGTTCTGAGAACTCTTTACCTATCCCAAGTTGCAAAAAACATTTCCCATGTTTCCTCCCTCCCTCCCTCCGGGAGGGCTCCTTGTTGTGGCATGCATGTGGGATCTAGTTCCCTGGCCAAGGATCGAACCCTGGGCCCCCTGCATTGGGAGCACAGAGTCTTAACCACTGTGCCCCCAAGGAAGTCCCCGCATGTTTTCTCTTTAAAAGCTTTATAATGGGTCTATGACTTGTGAAGATTTTTGGGTAGTGTGATTTGTGGAGATTGTGTGTTATTTATCTTTTCCTATATAGATAACCAGTATTTCTAGCACCATTTGTTGAAAAGGTCTTTCCTGTCATTGGATTGTTTTGGCACCTTTGTCATAAAACACTTGTCTGTGTATTTGCAGGTCTAATTCTAGCTTATTCTGTTCCATTGGTTTATTTGTCCTTTTGCCAATTCCACACTATCATTAATACTGTAGCTTTATAGTAGATCTTGAAGCCAGGTGGTATGATTCCTCTGGTTTTTTTCAAAATTGTTTTGGCCATTCTAGATCCTTTGCATTTCCATATAAACTTTACAGTCAGTTTATTTGTATTATTTTAAGTATTCTGGATACTAATCCTTCATCAGGATCCTTCATCAAAAAACCTGCAGGCCAGTATTTTCAATATGGAGTTTTAATAATTCATGAGTCTGAGCTTCTATTTATTTAGTCTTGAATTTCAGCATTGTTTTATAGTTTTCAGTGTAGGGTCATGGATAACTTTTGTTAAATTTCCCTAAGTATTTTATGTTCCTGGGTGCTATTTTAAAATTTATTATGTTTTTCATTTCATTTTCCAATATACTGTTAGTATATAAAAATGCAGTTCGTTTTTGTCCTACTCTGTTGCTGAGTTGATTTATTGCTTGTAGTTTAAGACTTTTTTTTTTATTGTACACAATGGTATCCTGTGTGAATAAAGACAGCTTGCTTGCTTTCTTTCCAATCTGAATGCCTTTTATTTCTTTTACTTGTCTTTTTGTACTGCCAAGACCTCCAATAATAATATGTTGAATGGAAGTGGTGATATTGGGCATCTTGCCTTATTCTCCATCTTAAGGGGAAAAGCATTTATTATTCACTGTAAAGTATGATGTTAGCTGAAGATTGTAGGTGCCTTTTATATTGAGGAAGTTTTTGTCGCTTCCTAGTTATAATCCTAAGTAGATGTTGACTTTTGAAAAAAAAGACTTGTCAGCATCTATTGAAATGCTCATTAAATAGTTTTCTCAAATCTGTTAATGGGTGAATTGCATTGAATTTTCTAAGTTAAACTAATCTTGCTTTTCTGAGATAAACTCTACTTGGTAGTGATGTATTAACTTCATTGGGTATTGCTGTATTTTTTTGCTAATATTTGGTTGAGGGTATTTGTATTTGTGTTTGTGACAGATATTGTATGTTATGCTCTTTTTTTGTAATGTCTTTGTCTGATTTTGATATCAGGGTTATGGTGGCTTCAGAGAGTTGAGAAGTTTTCCATCTGGCTCTGTTATTTCAAAGTGTCTGTGTGGTTTCTTCCTTAACTGTTTGGAAGAATTTACCTGTGAAGCCATCTTGGTCTAGTGGGTTTTTTTTGTGGGAAGTTTAAAAATTACAGATTCAATTTATTTAGTATGTAAAGTGATATCCAGATTTTCTAGTTTTGTGTGTTAGTTTTGATAAATTGGTTTTCAAGGAATTTGTTTATTTCCTCTAAGCTTTTGACTTTATTGGAATAAATTTCTCCATAATACCTCTTATTTTCAAAGAGGATCTGTAGTGGTACCTCTTTTTTAATGCTTGGTACTGAAGTTTTTCATTTTTTTCTCAATAAGTCTTGCCTAGAACTTTATCAGTTTTACTAATTTTTTCAGGTGACCCATATTGTCCATATTATATTTCATTGTTTTTTGCTTTTATTTTTATTTCCTTTGGATTTTGGTTTTCTTTTAAACATTTCTTAAGATGGAAGCATTGATTTTCCATTTTATTTTGAATGTAGACATATAACTCTATAGATTTCCTTCTAAAACAGCTTTAGCTTGCATCCCACAAATTTTGATGTGTAGTGTTTTCATTGTAATTCAGCTCCAGAAAATTAAAAAAAAAATTTTATGTGATTAGGACATAGGTGTTGAATTTTTACTCAGGTGTTATCTAGAAAGAGGATTTATTTATTGATTTATTTATTGATCGATTGATTGGCTGCATTGGGTTTTCATTGCTGCGCGTTGGTTTTTCTCTAGTTGTGGCGAGCGGGGGCTACTCTTCGTTGCCGTGCAGGGACCTCTCATTGCGGTGGCTTCTCTTGTTGCGGACCGCAGGCTGTAGGCACAGGCTTCAGTAGGGAAGCCCAATTTGCAATCTTTAAAACATCTTTCTGGGGACTTACCTGGTGACACAGTGGTTAAGAATCCGCCTGCGAATGCAGAGGACACGGGTTCGAGCCCTGGTCCGGCAAGATCCCACATGCCAAGGAGCAACTAAGCCCGTGAGCCGCAACTACTGAGTCTGTGCTCTAGAGCCTGCGAGCCACAACTACTGAAGCTGCGCGCCTACAGCCCGCGGTCCGCAACAAGAGAAGCCACCGCAATGAGAGGCCCGTGCACGGCAACGAAGAGTAGCCCCCACTCGCCGCAACTAGAGAAAAACCAACGCACAGTGACGAAAACCCAATGCAGCCAAAAATAAATAAAATAAAATAAATTTATATTTAAAAAATTCCACATGGATGGGGATTTTCTATGTGCAATATTATTATTGTTTTTCTCCTTTAATTGTCTTTTGGTTAGGTAACATAATCTATATTTTATCAATGAATTGAAGTTTACTAGACTTGTTTCATTGTCCCAAATGTGGTCTGTTTAGTAAATGACCCATGTGTACATGAGACCAATGATTTTTCTGCTGTTGTAGTGTTCTTGAAATGTCGGTTAGATCAAGCTGGTGGTTGTTGCTCAGATCTTCTGTATTGTTTTGATTTTTGGTATTCTATCAGTGACTAAACTAGGGATGTTAGATGAAGATGTGCCTGTTTTCCTTTTATTTTGTAATTTTTGTTTCCTATATTGATTATTTGAGATCTTTTGTTTTTTTGTGTCTGTACGTTTATGATTATGTCTTCTTGAAGTGACCCTTTTATCATTATGAAATGTCTCTCTGTTTCTGGTAATAATCTTTATCTTGAGATCTACCTTGTGATATTAATATAGCAACACTAAAAAAAGAAAATATATATAGCCACGTTAGCTTTCTTATGCTCAGTGTTTACTTGGCATATTTTTTTTTACTTTTTATTTTATATTGAAGTATAGTTGATTAACAGTGCTGTGTTAGTTTCAGGTGTACATATTTTTTTTCCATCCTTTTTCTTTTAACTCTTTGTGTCTTTATGTTTCAGCTTTGCTTTTCATAAACAGCATATAATTGAGTCCTGCTCTTAAAAATTCCAGTGTATTAGCCTTTGCATTTTAATCAGGGTTTTAGTTAATGTGTATATAGTATAGTTGTGGATATGTGTGGGTTTAAGCCCACCATCTTGGTTTTGTTTTCTATTTGTTCTGTTTGCTCTTTGTTCCTCTGTTCCTCCTTTGTGGCCTTCTTTTGAATGAATTGAGTCTTTTTTAGTGTTCTATTTTATCTCCTCTATGATTTATCTCCTCTGTATGATTTTTAGTTATGCCTCTTTGTATGTGCATTTTTTAGTAGTTGTCCTACAGAGTATAAGGTGCATTTTAAAATTACCATATTTTTACCTTTCCATAAACAATATAAACTTACAACAGTAGACTTCCAAATACCACCCTTTTGCCCTCTGTGCCCTTGTTTTATAGACTTTAATTCTACATATACTGAGTCCAACAATACGTTACTAGTTTTACTTTATGAAATTAATAATCAGTACTCTTTTAAAAAATTTAATGTTTTATTTACGTATATATGGGTGTGTGTGTGTGTGGTTTCATCTTTTGTTTTTAAAATATTTATTTATTTATTTATTTTGGCTGTTCCTGGTCTTAGTTGCGGCATGCAGTATGTTTTTTCTTTAGTTGCAGCATGTGGGCTCTTAGTTGCGGCCTGTGGACTCTTAGCTGTGGCATGCATGCAGGATCTAGTTCCCAGACCAGGGATCGAACCTGGGCTGCCTGCATTGAGAATGCAGAGTCTTACCCACTGGACCACCAGGGCAGTCCCTCATGTCTTTTAATATCAAATATTTATCCATTCTGATTTTCTTCATTCTTTTCTGCAGAACTAAGTTTCTATCTTGTGCTATTTCCCTTAAGTTCCTTAGGCTAATTTAATTTGAGCATTTCTTGTAATGCAGATCTGCTAGAGAATTCTTTCATGTTTTGTCTACCTGAAAATGTCTTTCTTTTACCTTCATTTTTGATGGATGTAGGACTCTGGATTGATAGTTTTTTTCTTCCCCCAGCACTTCTAAGAAGTCATTTCTGTTTTCTTAAGGGTCCACTTTTTTTTTCTCATGACAGGTCATCTATCTTTCTTACTGTTCTCTTGTATGTCATCTCTTTCTTTTGCTGCTTTCAAGGTTTTCTTTTCATGAGGTGCCTAAATGGGGTTTTCTTTGTTTTACCTTGCTTGGGGTTCATGGAAGTTCTTGGATGTGGGAGTTGATAATTCTTCTCAGTTTCAGAAAATTTTAGCCATTATCTCCTCATATGCTTCGTTTGCCCCCTTTTCTCTTTCTTCACGTTCTGGAACTCTAAATGCATTATGTTAGATCATTTGATACTGGTTTCAGTTATACCTGCAGGATTTTAATTTACAGAGGTGGCTGAGTGATGTCATGTAGAGGCTAATGCCACTGGAAGAGAATTTTATTCCTTACACTTTCCAAGAGAAGAGGGCACACCATGCCACATAGGGCCATGTGGGGATACACCAGGTTTTGGTCAGGAGTCAGGAAGGAGTGAGGGGAAATCCTAGACTAGAGCTTTTACTGGGGTTTCTGTAAGGCAGAGAAGGGGAGAAAGCATAGGATTAGCTACTCTGAGTAACACTGGTGAGCTCTAGGCTGTAGGCGTGGTTTTCAGTTGTCTGGTATCTGGCCTGGGGGTGATTTTAGAGCGGGGGGCGGGGGGGGGAATATTGGCTGGATGTGTGAGTTAGGTAAAGGGGGCAGTTGGGGATATAGACTTGGGTTTGGTTGCTTTGCATGTGGAAGTTGTGTTCCTGAACTCTTCATCACTTATTTTTCATTTCTTGCATATCCATTTGTGTCTTTTTAATAGTTTCCATCTCTTTGCTGAAATTCCCATCAGTTTATGTGTGTCGGCCGCCTTTTGCCATGGATCCTTTAACATATTTACTGTTGTTTTTAGGTTTCAGTTCCCCTCCCTCTGCCCCTCCCCCAGCCATACCTGGGCTATTTCTGGGTCTGGTTCTCTTGACTACTTCCTCTCTTGATGTTGGGTTACATTTCTTTGCTTCTTTGCATGCCTTGTAATTTTCTGGTTGAATACCAGGGATTGTAAGAGAGTAGTAGAGACTAAGGTAAGTAATATTCATATCTGGTAAAGGACATGCCCATTTTCCCATCAGGCTCCTAGCGTAGGGCTGTCAGGTCAGTTGGCGGTTGAGCTGAGATTGGGCATTGTTGTTACTTTAGTTAGATTCTGTTAGTCACGGGCTTCCTGTGATTTGAGGATGCTATCTGAAGCCTCTCCGGAAGCTCTCCCGCCCTGCCCCTCAGTCTTAGCGGACACATCTCTTTCAGCTCTGCTCTCAGACTGCCCCTGAGCACCTGGGGAAACGCTGCGGGAAGGAGTGAGAGGGTGGGTTCACATTCTCTTCGTGTCTGTGTCTTCTAAGGATTTAAACCATCACACCAGCTCATACTCTACCTTTAAAACTTTGTTAAAATCCTGCTTTCCTCATCTCTGGTGGCTGCCTCTTTGTCCTACTGCTTCGCAAAGGATGAAAACAGCTGTATGTGCGCACGTGCCTTCTCTCCAGAAAGGACTTGTTACTTCCTGCATTTTAGTTAACTAGGGATTTTTGCATTTTCAGTTCTCATATGGTTCTTCACTTTACTTTACTTTACCTACTTGCTGCGCCGTGCGGCATGTGGGATCTTAGTTCCCCGACCAGGGATGCAACCCACGTCCCTGCATTGGAAGCATGGAGTCTTAACCACTGCACCACCAGGGAAGTCCCATCAGATGGTTATTTAAAATAAAGCAAAACAAAACTGTGATTTTATAGGTTCTCCATCTTGTTCATGTTCTTAAGGTGAGGATGATGTTGTCTTAACAACTTCTACGCAGCTGTTCTCTAGCGATTAATGGGTTGAATTCACTTTTACTGGAGAAAACAATCCTTGTGACTCTATCATTGCTTACTTGTTCTATTTGAAACAACTTCTTAGTGGACAGAAGAAAGAAGTTATAAAGTCTTCCCCCTTAGTAAGATCAGGTAACATGCTTTAATTATCTCAAGAAAAAATGTATGTATTTAAAAAAATTTTCCAGCAACCCTTATGAGAAGCTAATTATGACTGCTACATTTCTAAAACTTTAAAAAGTGTTTTACTTGGCTTTGGCACTTTCCCCTTAGAGTATAATTTAGTGCAGGACTTGTAATGTGCTGGGTTATTTTTTTTTCCCCTCTTCCTTTTCAACATTCCTCTTAGAAAAGCATTAGAATATTCCCGATTTGTTACCGTCATAAATTTGGGTAGCTGCTTCTTAGTTTTTCCTCTTAATTTCTCCATTTACAATAATGTCAATTGACATCTCATAAATGTCTTGTGAATGTTTCTCTCTGCTCTTGTTGTATATTTTCTTAATATATGGGCTCATTGATCTGCCATGTAGAATCTAAGGAAAATGCATGTCTTCCACATGCTTCGAGAGCACTATAAAAAATGCAGTTGAAAGAGAATTAATAGATATGGGGTCAAACATAGAATACAGATAGATACTAGTTTCCTAAAACTGTTTCTCACGCATCTGCCTTGGGTAGTGTCTGATGCGTAATAGTCCATACTGTTTTGTTTTGTTTTGTTGCGGTACGCGGGCCTCTCACTGTTGTGGCTTTTACTGTTGCGGAGCACAGGCTCCGGACGCGCAGGCTCAGCCGCCATGGCTCACGGGCCCAGCCGCTCCGCGGCATGTGGGATCTTCCCGGACCGGGGCACGAACCTGTGTCCCCTGCATCGGCAGGCGGACTCTCAACCACTGCGCCTCTGGGGAAGCCCGTCCATACTGTTTTGAATGAATGAATGAAACGAGATTGAGGTGCTGATTTAAGAATAAGAACCTGTTTAACCTGTTACTTCAGATTTCAGTTCTCAACCTTGTGCTCTACAGATACTAATTTTGGTTTTAAGTAAGGACAGACTGTCCCGGCCAAGTGCTCTCTTTCGTCTGGTCCACTTTTCCTTTGTGAAGTTTATCCCGTTGCCTTTGTATGCCAGGAATCCTCTTTGCCTTGCTATGCACGCAGGATTATCCAGAGCTTAGCACAGTGTGTGATACACAGCCCGTACCCGATGTTAGTTTGGTCGAGATGACTATTTGATGAAGGAAGAAGAGGAGGCGCCGTCCTCAGCTGGACCCGTGTAACGCATTGCAGCAGTATCTGCTCCAAGAACCCCAAATTAGAACGTTCTCAATCCTGGTTCTAGCTTCTGGGGAGTTGCTAATGTTTTTCCCTTAGCTACTCGGTGAAACGAAAGAGATCATTGCTATTTCTTTCTTTATGTAAATGTGAATAATCCAGCACATGGTTGTAAAATTTTCTGTTCTTCACTAGCCTGGTGGTCACCATGTTGTTCTACACGTCCATTAAATCTTATTAATAAAACATGTCTTTGTTTCAAAAACTGGAGAATTTTTATGGTTTAAGGATGAGATGCTATTAATACTGTAGTTTAAAGTGTGTCCTTAAGTCTCAGTTTGGCTTAATGATTTCCTAGCAGTTGATTATTTAAAAAGGGGAAGAAACTTGAGCAATTTCAAATGGTTGAAATGTGTTTTAGTGCACGATGTTTTATTTAGAGGTAGGGGCTTATAGAGGATGGCTGTGGGCAGCGTGTGTGTAAGGATGGGGCCCAGCTTTCTGTAATACTGGTGACTGATCCCTTTAAGTAACATGTGGCAAGTGTGAAGTGTTCCAAGGGATCACTACAGTGTGATGAATTAATTCTCCAAACTGGAATTGTTGTGAGTTACCGTGTTATTATTTGTCAAAATGGGAACAGAAGTAGAATTCTTTCCTCGTAGGTGATAGATTTCTACTGAGTCTCTTATCCTGCAGCAGGTTGGTTGGTTTGTCCTCCGCCGTATCCCTCAAAGGGCTAGGGGGCTCAAGTCTGAGGCATCACGCCTCGGGGGCAAGGAGTAGAATAATGCTTTAGTTTTTATGCCACGTTGGATTTCTATCCAGGTGTAATATGGCTGTTTCATCTGAAACCTGACAATTGCTCTTGTCCTTACTTTACTATCTGTAATTCTAGTTCATGACTCTTCATCATTCAACACTTTTGTCTTGTCTTCCAAGTTATCAGAACCGGTCATTATTTCTCTTATCTGCTGCTCTATGTACAACTTAGTTAAGAGTATCCAACCAGGGACTTCCCTGGTGGTCCAGTGGTAAAGAATCCGCCTTCCAATGCAGGGGATGTGGGTTCGATCCCTGGTCGGGGAACTAAGATCTTATATACTGTGGGGCAGCTAAGCCAGCACGCCACAACTGTTGAGCTCGCGTGCCTCAACTAGGGAGAGAAAACCCACACGCCACAACTAGAGAGAGAAAACCCGCACGCCACAACTGGAGAGAAACCCGTGTGCCCCAATGAAGATTCTGCATGCCACAACTAAGACCTGACACAGCCAAAAATAAAAATAAAAAAGGAAAATAAATAAATGAATATTGAAAAAAAAAGAATATCCAACCGTATACTGGTAGTAAATATTATCTCCCCTCGAGTATGGATGGAAAACCTTAGGGGGAAAACAAAAAGAAACTAGAAAGCACGAAATTTCATCAGGTTCGGTGTCTGATTTTGAGTATTATAAGTATAGTAAGTCCTTATTTGCTACAGTTGTTTTTGGCTCTCAACGAATCCCTTAACTAGTTATTGATGTTATATTGTAAATGATCTGTCTTTTATTCTTTATTCTTGGAGTGACAGCTTTCTTACTCATTATTTTGTTGCCCATAGTACGTAGTAGCACCTCATGACTATTTCCCAGGTCCATTCATTTGTTTTTCCTTCATCTTGGTCACTCTGTCTTATCCTCCGAGTCTTCTAACAAATCTTTGCACGCACCCCTGTTCAGTCTGTTTTCTGCCCAGCAGCAGCCAGTGTTCACGTACATCTTTAATCTGATCATGTTAACCCCCTACTAAAAACTTTCAGTGACATTTAGGATAAGCAAACCCTTAGCATGGCCAAGGAGGCCCTTTGTGGCGGGACCCCGGGCTGCATCTCCAGCTTTCCATCATGTTGCTGGTCCAGCTGGTTTGTAGGACCTGTGATGAAGCTGATCCCAGCTCCATGAAAGTGCGCTCTTTCCTCCTAGGTGCCTCTTTGGTCTAGGGGACGACTCTGGCCCTATTTCTCCTGCATGGCTCATTTATCCTTAAAGCCTCAGATTAAATGTCGCTTCCCCAGGGATGCCTAACTTCCAGGGTTAGGCCAGGCTTTCCTTTTCTATCTCCATAGTACCTTGAAATCCTGAAGTTGCCCAAAGAGACTGGCAGCGGAATTAGCTCACCGACAAGTCTCCTAGACCACAATGATTTAGCATATTTGAAACTGAAAGCTTTTATATGTGGACACGCATCTCCTGATGTCCTGCTCATTTCCTGTCTTCCTTCTAGGTAGCTGGTTTCACTCATTTACACTTACCTGACTCCCTGGCAGTGCTCTGTATACTTGTAACTAATTGGTTATTTGCACTTTGTTTACCTTTCACTTTCTCTGCTAGATAGTCAGCCCTTTGTGAGCTGTATGCTGAGCCCAGTGCCTAGCAGGTAGCGAGATATTTAATAATTCCTGACCCTCTGGTACAAGACCTAAAGCACAACAGATAATATTTCAATGGTTGTTGAACTGAATGTTTGTAAACCCCATGTTTGTATTCCCGTGACAGACTTTGCCATTTTTAACCCGGGGTCCCGTTTTTCTCTGCTGGTTTTGCCATTCCTGGATTAGAAAAGCTGTTAACTTTCTGTTATATATTTGCTGTAGCCTCTTACTGTCCATTTTGTACTTCAGTTCACTTAGTTACATATTAAGTGTTTGAATCCATTCCATATACTTTTGGGAGAGGTCTTTAGCTATTTTTTCTCCTTTACAAGAATGGAGCAGTCATGCAGACCTGAGACCCCTGTGTGTAAATATTGTTTTATCACTTAACCGACGTAAAGAAAAACATGCCTGCCATCTGAAGTTTTCCCTCACAATTTTAATTAACTCTCCTGAGCCCAGTGTGGGTTACTAAGAATAAGGGCCAAAATCTTCACGTCCCATTCGAGGCACTTCTTAAAACAGCCTGGTTTTCTGGGCATCTTGCCTCGATTCTTGCTCCAGAAGGATGCTGTGCATAGAAGAGCATAGAAGAGCAAGAGCTCTTGGTTGTGAGCTCCATAGTGCCAAGGTGATGGCAAAGCCGGGCCAACGCTGAAATGTTTAGGGTAGACAGTAAAGAGCCGTTTTGCTGTTCAGGAGTGGGGTTGGGGGATTACAAGTGATTTTTTTTCCCCACAATATTCATAGTCTGGAGAAAATGGAGACAAGAGACTCTTGAAGACAAGAGACTATCAGTTGCAGCTATAGTTACTTGGTAGTGAACTTGAAGCACATAACTTCTCAGGCTTTATAACCATCATGTGGGGAGAAAACCTAACGCCTGTGGGTGTGAACATTGGGGGCCTCACATATTTGTATTTGGCATGATGCTTTTGGAGTGCTGCATGCTTTATAGTACTTTATAAAAATTGTAGCGATTATTGAATTGCACTTGATTCTTGCAGCTTGCTTTACTTGTAAGAGATGACCCAATACTTGAAAATGAGGTGAAGTACTGTTACAGGAGTGTTAACTTTAAAAAGTATATTCAGGGGCTTCCCTGGTGGCGCAGTGGTTGAGAGTACGCCTGCCGGTGCGGGAGATAACGGATTCGTGCCCCGGTCCGGGAGGATCCCGCATGCCGCGGAGCAGCTGGGCCTGTGGGCCATGGCCGCTGGGCCTTTGCGTCCGGAGCCTGTGCTCCGCAGCGGGAGACGCCGCAGCGGTGGGAGGCCCGCGTACCGCAAAAAAAAAAAAAAAAAAAAAAAAAAAAGTACATTCAGTATCAAAGGAGAATGGATGTTTACTTTCCATTTCAACCATCTATTTTCATTTCCAGTTGTCTGTGGTTTGGAATATTCTACCTTTTCATCCCTTGCCAGAGAGGTTCATTTTTAATACTTTTGATCAAATATACAAAATTTGTTTCATTGGAGAAACAAAGAGGAATTTGTTATTGTTCCTCCTTTGTTAAGAGGAATTATTAATGGCTTTTCTACCTAGGACTCCTTCCCAATATGATGAGTTTTCTGGAAGACTCTAAATATCCAAATAAACTGAACTGAGAAAGATGGGCATTTGGCCCTGAGGACCAACCCAGAGCTCTAAGAAAATACAGAGGAAACACCCTAAACAGTTAACAGCGCTATCTTCTTGGAAGTGGAATCGGGATGGGGTGAAAGATGATTTTCTGCTTTCACGCTGCCCATGCCTGGGTAACAATAAACATGTATCTCTTTTATAAATAAAAATTAATCATTACTACCACCCCACACCTATTAGAATGGCTACTTTCAAAAAAAAAAAAGAGAGAAAATTACAAGTGTTGGTGAAGAAAGATATGGAGAAATTGGAACCCTGTGCATTGTTAGTGGGAATGAGCAACATTAAAAAAAAAAAAATTACATTTGACCCCTCTTGTGAGACAAAACTATTTCTCCCTACTCACGGGACACTTCTGTACTCAGAATGGTGTGGGTTTCTCTGCACTAAGCAATTCTCCAGTTCTCTGTGGAGACCAAGTGTCCTATGATTGAACTCAGTTTTGACACTAAGTAGAGTTCATGAAGACCCAACGGATCAAGGGCTCAAGACTGCCCCCTACCGCTTCAGATGCCAGTTACAAGTCCAGGTTGTCAACTGTGCTTTTGGTTATAAATCAGGCATTCCCATGACCCTGTCCTTGAGTTTGATAATTTGGTAGAATGCCTCACAGAACTCTGGAAAACAGTTTACTTACTGTTGCTGATTTATTACAAAGGATATTTTAATGGGAACAGACGAAGAGATTCATGAAGAGATGTATAGGGCAAAGTATGGAGGAAGGGGCTTGGAGCTCCCATGTCTTCTCTAGGTGCTGTCCCTCCAGCATCTTCATGGGCTCACCAGCCTGCAAGCTCTCTGAACCCCAGGGATTTTTATGGAGGCTTCATTGTGCAGGAATGATTGATTAAATCATTGGCCATTGGTGTTTGAAATCAATTTCCAGCCCTACCCCACTCCTGGGAGGTATATGGGTGGGGTGGAGCTGAAAGTTCTAATCCTCTAATCACATGGTTGGTTCCCTTGGCAACTGGCCCTCATCCTGAGACTTTCCAGGAGCCCCCCAGTCCCGTCAGCTCATTAATATACAAAATGACACATCATTGCAGAGATTCTAAGGTTTTTAGGAGCTGTGTGCCAGGAAATAGTGTCAGAGACCAGACATATATTTATTATGTCATGCTGGACAACTCCACTTGTGGGTATATACCCAAAAGAATTGGAAGCAGGGTCTCAAGGAGATATTTGTACACCTATGTTGATAGCAGCATTGTTTACAGTAGCCATGTGGAAACAAGCCACATGTCCATTGATGCATGAATGGATAAGCAAAATGTGGTCTGTACATACAGTGGAATTCTGTTCAGCCTTAAAAAGGAAGGAAATTTTGACACATGCTATAGCATGGATGAAAATGGAGGATACTTTACTAAGTGAAATAAGCAAGTCACAAAAAAGGCAAATACTGTATGAGTCCACTTCTAAGAGTTACGTAATCAAATTCACAGAGACAGAAGGTAGAAGGGTGGTTGTCAGGGGCTGTGAGGAGGGGGAATGGGGACTTTTTCATGGGTACAGAGTTTTAGTTTTACAAGATGAAGGATTCTGGAGACTGGACTCAACACTGCTCAACTGTGTAGTTAAAAATGGTGAAGGTGGTATATTTTATGTTCTGTGTATTTTATCACAATTAAACATTTAAAAGAAACAATTACCACAATGAAAAATTAGAAAGTAGAAAAGGAGGTTTGTTTTTAGCAGCCAAGGGGTAACCTGATCTGTTCCTGGTGTCTTGCAGGCCTGGAGTTTCTTTGACCATGCAGGCGTTTTCGGAAGAGGAGAGGAAGCAGTGGTTGGAAGCTCTGGGTGGAAAAGAAGCTGTAAGAATAACCAGTGGTTGAGTTTTATTTCAAATCCCGTAGAGTTGGCTTGTGCTCGTTTTCATGTTGTTTTTGCTTTATAGTATTTGAAAAAAGTCCCCTGCTGAAACTGGTGTCTGAATTCCTCTCGGAAGCATTCGGTATTCTAGAAATTCGGCTTGAGGTAGCAGGAGCACACATGAGACCGATATATCGTTAGTTTTTATTTTTGATTTTTCTTGACTTTGCCGCTAGGATTTGCTTTGCTTGAGGAAGTCATCTGAATCCTCAATTTCTTTTTTCCTACCTGTGACAGTACTTTGGGTGATGACCACAATAAATGCTTGCAGTTTGATCTCAGTGGAGATGGAACCGTAAATATGCGGCTGTGCAGGCAGCATTAGAAGTGACGGCTGTACTTATTTTTCATCATTTGACGATTTATGGTTCAGCCTAATGATTCACAGTGTGCAATACCACGTAGCCGTAGTGAATGGGCCTCTGTATTCAGATTGGTTTGAGGAATAAATTAAACGCAGTGCTAGAGATCCAGAGGCACAGGACTTCAGTCAGTTTGCCGCTTTATTCAAGCACTACCTTCCTCTCAGTGGACTGGTGGCATCTGGGAGCTGAGAATTGGATAGTTCATCTATTGAATGGGGGACTTAGTGAGGATAATTATAGAAAACACCAGAGAACCCATTTCAGTCAATGCTGCTTACAGTCTTATGCCTCTGAACACACCGCCAGTGCAGGCACCAGGTGGGCTTACCTGGAGAGCGTTTGCCATTTCAGCAGGATTTAAAATAAAAAGAGGAAAGAGCATGATTTGCAAGTGGAAGAGGGGTCATATATAGTAAAAAGAGAGGTGTCAGGACAGAGCTTTTGAAACGGGCAAAATATATTGTTATCTGATGGTAGTGGAGCACCCTGAGAGTGCAGGAAATAAGGCAGAGAGGCTGGGCAGCACCGCGTGTGGCAGTCTTGATGTGGTGTTTGAGAAACGGAAGCCCAAATTACATCTTTTAAAAATAAATCCTATATAGGAGAAGGTATCATTCTTGGAGGAAAAAGGCAGTGATTGGAATTGTGTATCATTTTCTTATACTTGATCTGCATTTAGCCTCCTTGGTTTTATTTCTATTTACTCTTAATTTGTCCTTGAAAATTTTAACTGGGAGTCAGGAGTACTTCCAGCATTGACAGTTGCTGAGATCCAAAACAGGTTTTCCGAATCGTCTCTAGTACAGGCAAGGGAGTGACTGGGACTTGTCCCCCCGGAGATTCAAGAAGTTCTTTAGAAAGTGAGTTTGCCTATTTGCATCGCAAAATGATCCCATGACTAAGTCATGAAGAAATAAGTCTATTGCCAAAGGCAGTGTAACCTTGAAGACGTATACGCTCTCCTTTAGAGTGACAAAGCTAAGTAATTAATTCAAGATATACAGACAAAGGCAAGTATGTAGAAAGAAAATAAATATTCAGCTATGTGTTTACAAGGGGACACTTAAGGCACTGTGTATTTTTTCCAGGTGATGTATGGGCCTTGCAAATACCGGGACAGCGCTAGAATTCTGAGGCAGCCTGGGATCATCACCTTGATATTTCAGATGTGGTTATTAAAATTATGGGCAGGAGTCATGTAAACAGCAGATTTTAGAAATAGTGATGAAAAAAATGAGCTTACTGATTAGAATGCAGCCGTTCGTTTGAGCATTTCAAATTTACATGAACTTTCAGTCCTGGCCCCTTCATCTTAATTTTGCTACTTTGGCAATATCTCAGGGAGAGACAAAGGAGACCCAGGGTGCTCTTTTTTGTTACCTATCTTTGCATGATAGGTGATTAACCAATGTCAGTGTATTTTGTGTACAGTCCCTAGGTGTGCCTAGTAGAAGCACTTTTATTGATTTGCTAAAAATATTGTTTCCCCCTTTTCTCTTTTATTAGCTCTTCCCTAGTTTTAATAGAGCCATCATCCCAAGACCAGAAGGAAGTAAGTGCTAATTTATAAAAATGACTGTTGTCTCCCTTTCTCATGAGTTATTTCGTTTTTATTACTGATGTCAAACTGTTGCTGGGTGCTTACTCTCTGTACCCTGTCTGTGTTAGTCCTCTATGTAGTAGATGTCTTATTCATTGAGGACCTCCTCAAATTTTCCTGGACAGCTGTAACCCTCCTTGATCTTTCCCATCTCTGAGCGTTTTTCTTTCCAGTCTTCCTATACAAAACCGAAAAAAACTTTCTCTGTAATTCACTTTGGTATTTGTTTTCATAGCCACAAATGAATACATAAGAGTTTCAGTTATGCATCTGTCGGCTTCCTAAGTTGTAAACTCCTGTGGATAGGAACTGTTTACCAGGTCCTCTGTTCTCAACCCTTCACACCTCCACCCTTAATATCCTTTATCCTTAAAGTCTCTTGAGTATGGGCTGTACAAATAGTATAGCATTGCACCTTAGAAAATAAAACAAACAACAACCAAACACGTTCAGGTATTCTAGGACAATAATTTTCACTTGCATTGCATGCACTAGAGGAAAAGGAAGTACTCCCTAGCTCTGTACTCTTAATTTGTACTGAGATAAAGTGAAAATGTGATCAAATTTGTTGGGTTCTTTATGAATCTACTTTTAATATCTTTGGAGGAATGAAGCTACATTTGTCAGATGTCCACAGTTTGGAAACATTGTTAAATACCCATGATCATGATGTGCATATCACTTAGCCTGCCACTGGAAATTGACCTGGTGCCGGGAAGGTTGTCAGTCACTGAAGTACCTCTTCTTCCCCTTCGTCCTTTCTTTTGCTTTTCTTTCTCTTCCCTCTTTCTCTTTTCCCCTCTTTCCTTCTCTTTTTCCTTTCTTTTTTTGTTTTTATAGAAAAATGAAAACATGCCTTGTTTTGGAAAAGTAGTTTTGCTAAGCAGAAAGAAACACTTGCATTTTATATAAATGTTGTGAATAGTGGATCCTGAAAAAGGTAAACCACTGACCAATTTTCCTCCTTAAAATGCTGTCCGAGCTTAGTTTTAAATCTGCAAAGTTTATGTTCATGACTTGTTCATGCTATCCCCTCTGAGAACAGAGTTATTTGGTATTCCTGCTCCTGAGTTCTAAATACAGAATAAAGCATTCGCTTACCCTGATTGCATTTTTGGAACAAGAATTGCCTTTTATTAGGGTATTCAAATAGGTCAGCCTAATCATGGTTAAGTATCCATATTAGAAAACAATATAAAATTATATTTACAAAATCTATTTTTACTACACAAATCATCTATTTTAAATTCATTATGAAAATAATAAAATATTAAACGCTTAGGGCATGGTATAAAATATGAAAAAAATTTCAAGCTGATGGCTCAAATACTATTTTTTAAAAGTATTTAAAAAAATTTTCCCCCAGGTTAAAAAAAAAACAGTTTTGTGTTCTCCAGCTTGTCAAGAAATTTAAAAACTTTCACTTATATATATAATTAAAAAAGAAACCTGAGCGGTTGTTGGAATTTGGGCAAAATGCTATTTCTAGATAGCTTCCCCTAAAGATTTGTGTCACTTTCTTTTCCACTATTTAAAATACTATATTTATTAACTTAAAACCTAGTTTAAATTACAAGTTTATTTATATATGTTGGTAATAAATGTCTTGAAATTCCAGTAAATGCTCCTCTTAGTATGTGAAATTCTCATTTACATTATTTAAACAGGGAATGCGTGGCCTTTAGCTTTCATTTTTTAAAGAGTGAAATAAAAATTATATTGGATTTAAATAATTTTCTCCTATTTTTGTAAGGAAGAGATTGTGAGTAACTAATTGTGCCTTTAATATTTTATGACTGTTTCTTTTAGGTGCACAGTTGGATAAGATGGGATTCACAATTCTTAGAAAATGCATCAGTGCAGTTGAAACACGAGGTAACATGATTGAATCATTTTATTCATGAGAGGCTATAGGTATGTAAAATCTAAGGGTCGTTTCAAATGCTTACTGCATGGTTAAGTTTTGTAGAATGAAATATATTAATGCAAAATGCACATTCTATGCATCAGAGATTCAGTTGTTCATTTACTCTGCCAGGGTGGGGTTTTCCTTTTTATTTACATGTTTCTCCCTTGCATTGAAACAAAGTCAGGGCTAAAATGAGAATCAGTAGAAGAATCTGCAGTGTCGGACAACCCGTCTTAATCGCTTCTTGTTCACGCACTAGTGAGATATTTCCATCTTCCGTTGTCTTGTTGGCTTCCAGTTTAAAAATTGGCGTCATTAAGATATCATTTACTTAGAGTAAAATTCATTGATTTTAACTGTACAAATTGATGAGTTTTGACAAGTGTGTATAGTTGTGTAACTACCACCACAATCATAGAAGATTTCTCTCTCCCCCCAAAATTCCTTTGCGCCCCTTTGCAGTCAGTCTCCACTCCTTCCTTGACCCTTGGCAACTACTGAGCTGCTTTTCATCACTTTAGTTCTTTTTTTTTTGTAAGCATTTTATATGAATGGAATTATGCAGTATGTTGTTTTTTGAGTTTGGCCTCCTTGTTTAGCTTCTGAGATTCATCTTGTTGGTGTAGCCTTAGCTCATTGCTTTTTATCGCCGGGTAGTATTTCATTATATGGATATACTGCACTTTGCTTATTCATCCACCTGTTGGTAATATTTAGGTTGTTTCTGTTTTAAACTTCAGGAAAGATAATCTCTCCCCATTTTGGTCCCCTGACCAAAAGCTCAAAGGTCTCTTGTTTAGAGTTCCTAAGGAAAAGCAGGGCTCTGGCACTTTGCAGCCATTCCAGCAGACTTTGGAGAAACCAAATATTGAACTTTGCAAAACAGGCTCTTTCTGGAGGGTGGATTTCTCTTTGTTTAGAGTCTAGTGAAGTATGGATAAATTGAATATTTAATTCACTCTCATACGTTGTATATCCCAGTCCTACTTTGGATGACTTAGCGGGATGAAGCATTGCACTCACGTTTTCTGTCAAAACAAGGTCTTTGTTATAAAGCCAGGACTGCCACCTGTGAAATGAGAGCGCTGGCTAACAGATGAATACGAGCTGTTGTATGATTTGGGTATTTGCCCATCGATAATAAAAACCCAAGCCACAGAAAGCTTTTCTCCCATTCTCTCTAACAGTGGCAATTCAGGCTATGACAGAATTTCATTCATTTCAACCTGCACTGAGGTTGAGCTGACAAATTTCCTCTTTTTCCTAGTGCTTCAGAAATTTCCAAAATTGGGATGCTGTGACTTTCATATATCTCACTTTATCATTCATGTTTCTCCTTTTCCTGAGCTTCTAGGGAGCCTTCATTGTATCACTTGCATGCTTATTATTTTGGTAAATAAAATTCTTTCCCAAAAGGATATAATTTATACATACTTGCTTCTGCCTGACCAGATAAAAAAATCTATCTAGAATGCTTTCGGATTGGTCTGTGTAGTTGTATGGAGTGTTATGTACATTGAATGGAATATGTATAGTAGAATCTGCATGTATTGAATGCATTTTTATTATAAATATGTAAATTGTTGGATTTTCTTTACAGAAGAATGAGTCTACAGATTTTAAGTTAGATTTTCCCCATTTAAAATAAAAGACAAAAAAGCATATGTTTTTCTTTTCAAATCTTTTGTTCCTAAAAGTCTTCCATTACTAAAGCCTTTTGCTTTTAATAGAGTAATAGACAAAAAATAGAGTTAAAAGACTCAACTGTCAGTTCATGTTATTCAACATGATGAGGAACCGTGTGGAATCTGAGCCTTTTTTAAGTGGCCTCTCCCGTTGCAGAGCACAGGCTCGGGACGCGCAGGCTCAGCGGCCATGGCTCACGGGCCCAGCCGCTCCGCGGCACGTGGGATCCTCCCGGACCGGGGCACGAACCCGCGTCCCCTGCATCGGCAGGCGGACCCTCAACCACTGCGCCACCAGGGAAGCCCATCTCTGAGCCTTTTATCCTAAATTTAAAAGTGCTCCCAGGGGCTATTGCTCTTAATGATTTTCCCCAGATCACCTATCATGGCTGTTGATTTTTTTTTTTTTTT
>NW_020185337.1:1155457-1175024 GCF_003031525.2 Neophocaena asiaeorientalis asiaeorientalis | reverse complement strand
CCTCCCTATCCCACCCCTCCAGGTGGTCACAAAGCACCTAGCTGATCTCCCTGTGCTATACGGCTGCCTCCCACTAGCTATCAGTTTTACATCTGGTAGTATATATCAGTCCATGACACTCTCTCACTTTGTCCCAGCCCACCCTTCCTCCTCCCCATGTCCCCAGGTCCATTTTCTACGTCTGCATCCCAATTCCTGTACAGCCCCTAGGCCCTTCACAACCATCCTTTACTTTATTTATTTATTTATTTTTTAGATTCCATATACATGTGTTAGCATACGGTATTTGTTTTTCTCTTTCTGACTTACTTCACTCTGTATGACAGACTCTAGGTCCATCCACCTCACCTACAAATAACTCAATTTCATTTCTTTTTATGGCTGAGAGTAATATTCCATCGTATATATGTGCCACATCTTCTTTATCCATTCATCTGTCGATGGACACTTAGGTTGCTTCCATGTCCTGGCTATTGTAAATAGTGCTGCAGTGAACATTTTGGTACATGACTCTTTTTGAATTATGGTTTTCTCAGGGTATATGCCCAGTAGTGGGATTGCTGGGTCGTATGGTAGTTCTATTTTTGGTTTTTTAAGGAACTTCCATACTGTTCTCCATAGTGGCTTTATCAATTTACATTCTCACCAACAGTGCAGGAGGGTTGCCTTTTCTCCACACCCTCTCCAGCATTTATTGTTTGTAGATTTTTTGATGGTGGCCATTCTGACCAGTGTGAGGTGACACCTCACTGTAGTTTGATTTGCTTTCTCTAATGATTAGCGATGTCGAGGATCCTTTCATGTGTTTGTTGGCAATCTGTATATCTTCTTTAGAGAAATGTCTGTTTAGGTCTTCAGCCTATTTTTGAATTGGGTTGTTTGGTTTTTTGATATTGAGCTGCTTGTATAATTTGGAGATTAATCCTTTGTCAGTTGCTTCGTTTGCAAATAATCTCTCCCATTCTAAGGGTTCTTTTTGTCTTGTTTATGGTTCCCTTTGCTGTGCAAAAACGTTTAAGTTTCATTAGGTCCTATTTGTTTATTTTTGTTTTTATTTGCATTTCTCGGTGGGGTGGGTCAGAAAAAATCTTGCTGTGATTTATGTCATAGAGCATTCTTCCTATGTTTTCCTCTAGGAGTTTTATAGTGTGTCTAGCCTTACATTTAGGTCTTTAATCCATTTTGAGCTTATTTTTGTATATGGTGTTAGGAAGTTCTAATTACATTCTTTTACATGTAGCTGTCCAGATTTCCGAGCACCACTTATTGAAGAGGCTGTCTTCTCTCTACTGTATATTCTTGCTTCTTTTATCAAAGATAATGTTACCATATGAGCATGGGTTTATCTCTGGGCTTCCTATCCTGTTCCATTGATCCATATTTCTGTTTTTGTGCCAGTACCGTACTGTCTTGTTTATTGTAACTTTGTAGTATAGTCCGAAGTCAGGGAGCCTGATTCCTTCAGCTCCGTTTTTCTTTCTCAAGATTGCTTTGGCTATTCGGGGTCTCTTGTGTTTCAATAGAAATCGTGAACTTTTTTGTTCTAGTTCTTTGAAAAATGCCATTGGTAGTTTGATAGGGATTGCATTGAATCTGTAGATTGCTTTGGGTAGTATAGTCATTTCCTCAGTGTTGATTCTTCCAATCCAAAAACATGGTATATCTCTCCATCTGTTTGTATCGTCTTTAATTTCTTTCTTCAGTGTCTTACAATTTTCTGCATACAAGTCTTTTGTCTCCTTAGGTAGGTGTATTCCTAGGTATTTTATTCTTTCTGTTGCAATGGTAAACGGGAGTGTTTCATTAATTTCTCTTTCATCTTTTTCATCATTAGTGTATAGGAATGCAAGAGATTTCTGTGCATTAATTTTGTATCCTGCTACTTTACCAGATTCACTAATGAGCTCTAGTAGTTTTCTGGTAGCATCTTTAGGATTCTCTATGTATAGTATCATGTCATCTGCAAACAGTGACAGTTTTACTTCTTTCCCGATTTGAATTCCTTTTATTTCCTTTTCTTCTCTGAGTGATGTGGCTAAAATTTCTAAAACTATGTTGAATAATGGTAAGAGTGAGCAACCTTATCTTGTTCCTGATCTTAGAGGAAATGGTTTCAGTTTTTCACCGTTGAGAAGGATATTGGCTGTGTGTTTGTCATAGATGGCCTTTATTATGTTGAGGTAGGTTCCCTCTATGCCTACTTCCTGGAGAGTTTTTTTAATCATAAATGGGTGTTGAGTTTTGTCAAAAGCTTTTTCTGCATCTATTGAGATTATCATGGTTTTTATCCTTCAATTTGTTAATATGGTGTATCACATTGATTGATTTTTATATATTTAAAAATCCTTGCATTCCTGAGATAAACCCCACTTGATCCTGGTGTATGATCCTTTTAATGTGCTGTTGGATTCTGTTTGCTATTATTTTGTTGAGGATTTTTGCATCTGTGTTCATAAGTAATATTGGCCTGTAGTTTTCTTTCTTTGTGACATCTTTGCCTGGTGTTGGTATCAGGGTGATAGTGGCTTTGTAGAATGAGTTTGGGAGTGTTCCTTTCTCTGCTATATTTTGGAAGAGTTTGAGAAGGATAGGTGTTAGCTCTTCTATAAATGTTTGAAAGAATTCACCTGTGAAGCCATCTGGTCCTGGGCTTTTGTTTGTAGGATGATTTTTAATCACAGTTTCAATTTCAGTGCTAGTGATTGGTCTGTTTCTATTTTCTATTTCTTCCTGGTTCAGTCTCGGAAGGTTGTATTTGTGTAAGAATTTGTCCATTTCTTCCAGGTTGTCCATTTTATTGGCATAGAGTTGCTTGTAGTAATCTCTCATGATCCTTTGTATTTCTGCAGTGTCTGTTGTTAATTCTCCTTTTTCATTTCTAATTCTGTTGGTTTGAGTCTTCTCCCTGTTTTTCTTGATGAGTCTAGCTAATGGTTTATCAGTTTTGTTTATCTTCTCAAAGAACCAGCTTTTAGTTATATTGATATTTGCTATTGTTTCCTTCATTTGTTTTTCATTTATTTCTGATCTGGTCTTTATGATTTCTTTCCTTCTGCTAACTTTGGGTTTTTTTTTTCTTCTTTCTCTAATTGCTTTAGGTGTAAGATTAGGTTATTTGAGGTTTTTCTTGTTTCTTGAGGTAGGATGGTATTGCTATAAACTTCCATCTTTGAACTGCTTTTGCTGCATCCCATTGGTTTTGGATCATCGTGTTTTCATTGTCATTTGTTTCTAGGTATTTTTTGATTTCCTCTTTGATTTCTTCAGTGTTCTCTTGGTTATTTAGTAGTGTATTGTTTAGCCTCTAGGTATTTGTATTTTTTGCAGATTTTTTCCTGTAATATCTAGTCTCATAGTGTTGTGGCCAGAAAAGATACTTGATATGATTTCAATTTTCTTAAATTTACCAAGGCTGATTTGTGACCCAAGATATGGTCTGTCCTGGAGAATGTTCCATGAGCATTTGAGAAGAAGGTGTATTCTGTTGTTTTTGGATGGAATGTCCTATAAATATCAATTAAGTCCATCTTGTTTAATGTGTCATTTAAAGCTGTGTTTCCTTATTTATTTTCATTTTGGATGATCTGTCCATTGGTGAAAGTGGGGTGTTAAAGTCCCCTACTATTCTTGTGTTACTGTCAGTTTCTCCTTTTATGGCTGTTAGTATTTGCCTTATGTATTGAGGTGCTCCTGTGTTGGGTTCATAAAGTTTTACAATTGTTATATCTTCTTAGATTGAGCCTTTGATCATTATGTAGTGTCCTTCTTTGTTTCTTGTAATAGTCTTTATTTTAAAGTCTCTTTTGTCTGATATTCGAATTGCTACTTCAGCTTTCTTTTGATATGCATTTTCATTGAATATCTTTTTCCATCCCCTCACTTTCAGTCTGTATGTATCCCTATGTCTGAAGTGGGTCTCTTGTAGACAGCATATATATGAGTCTTGTTTTTGTATCCATTCAGCCAGTCTGTGTCTTTTGGTTGGCTCATTTAATCCATTTACATTTAAGGTAATTATTGATATGTATGTTCCTATTACCATTTTCTTAATTGTTTTTGGTTTGTTTTGTATGTGCTTTCCTTCTCTTGTGTTCCCTTCCTAGAGAAGTTCCTTTAGCATTTGTTGTAAAGCTGGTTTGGTGTTGCTGAATTTTCTTAACTTTTGGTTGTCTGTAAAGGTTTTAATTTTTCCGTCAAGTCTGAATGATATGCTTGCTGTGTAGAGTAATCTTGGTTGTTGGTTTTTCCCTTTCATCACTTTAAATATGTCCTGCCACTCCCTTTTGGCTTGCAGAGATTCTGCTGAAAGATCAGCTGTTTACCTTATGGGGATTTCCTTATATGTTATTTGTTGCTTTTCCCTTGCTGCTTTTAATATTTTTTCTTTGTATTTAATTTTTGATAGCTTGATTAATATGTGTCTTGGTGTGTTTCTCCTTGGATTTATCCTGTGTGGGACTCTCTGTGTTTCTTGCCCTTGATTGACTATTTCCTTTCCCATGTTAGGGAAGTTTTTGACTATAATTTCTTCAAATATTTTCTCAGACCCTTTCTTTTTCTCTTCTTCTTCTGGGACCCCTATCATTTGAATGTTGGTGCATTTAATGTTGTCCCAGAGGTCTCTGAGACTGTCGTCAATTCTTTTCATTCTTTTTTGTTTATTCTGCTCTGCAGTGGTTTTTACCACTCTTTTATCTTCCAGGTCACTTAACTGTTCTTCTGCCTCAGTTATTCTGCTATTGATTCCTTCTAGAGAATTTTTAATTTCATTTATAGTGTTGTTCATCATTGTTTGCTCTTTATTTCTTCTAGGTCCTTGTTAAACATTTCTTGTATTTTCTCTATTCTATTTCTAAGATTTTGGATATCTTTACTGTCATTACTCTGGATTCTTTTTCAGGTAGACTCCCTATTTCCTCTTCATCTGTTTGGTCTGGTGGGTTTTTACCTTGCTCCTTCATCTGCTGTGTGTTTTTCTGTCTTCTCATTTTCCTTAACTAAGTATGTTTGGGGTCTCCTTTTTGCAGGCTGCAGGTTTGTATTTCCCGTTGTTTTTGATGTCTGCCCCCAGTGGATAAGACTGGTTCAGTGGGTTGTGTAGGCTTCCTGGTAGAGGGGACTGGTGCCTGTGTTCTGGTGGGTGGGGCTCGATATTGTCTTTCTGGTGGGCAGGGTTGTGTTTGGTGGTGTGTTTTAGGGTGTCTGTGAATTTATTATGCTTTTAGGCAGCCTCTCTGCTAATAGGTAGGGTCGTGATCCTGTCTTGCTAGTTGTTTTGCATGGGGCGTCCAGCACTGGAGTATGCTGTCCGTTGGGTGGAGCTGGGTCTTAGCGTTGAGACGGAGATCTCTGGGAGAGCCTTCTCCAGTTGATATTATGTGTGGCCAGAAGGTCTCTGGTGGTCCAGTGTCCTGAATTCTGCTCTCTCACCTCAGAGGCTCAGGCCTGACACCAGGCCGGAGCACCAAGACCCTGTCAGCCACACAGCTCAGAAGAAAAGGGAGAAAAAAAAAAAAAAAGAAAAGAAAAATAAATAAATAAATATTTTTAAAAAGTAAAATTATTAAAATAAAAAAGATAAGAAAGTAATAATAATAATAATAAAAAATGAGAGAGCAACCAAACCAGTAAACAAATCCACCAATGATAACACATGCTAAAAACTATACTAAGAGAAACATAAAAATCAGAAACAAGTCAGTTGCAGACAGTTGTCTACACAGTCCACCGCCTCAATTTTGGTATGTTTCATTGTCTATTCAGGTATTCCACAGCTGCAGGGTACATCAGTGTGATTGTGGAGATTTAATCCGCTGCTCCTGAGGCTGCTGGGAGACATTTCCCTTTCTGTTCTTTGTTCACGCAGCTCCCGGGGTTCAGCTTTGGATTTGGCCCCGCCTCTGCATGTAGGTCGCCCTCAGGCATCTGTCCCTGCCCAGACAGGATGGGGTTAAAGCAATGGCTGATTAGGGGGTTCTTGCTCACTCAGGACAGGGGGAGGGAGGGGTATGGTAGCTATAGTTGGAATGCTGGCGAGCTTGTGGTGGCATAGGCGGGTGTGATTTTGCAGTAGCCTGAGGTGTACCGTGTGTTCTCCTGGGGAAGTTGTCCCTGGATCCTGGGACCCTGGCAGTGGTGGGCTTCACAGGCTCCGGGTGCTGGGAGATGTGGTTAGAGACCTGCACTTGCACACAGGAGTTTTGGTGGCTGCAGCAGCAGCATTAGTGTTTCATGCTCGTCTCTGGTGTCTGAGCTGATAGCTGCGGCTCGCGCCTATCTCTGAAGCTTGTTTAGGTGGTGCTCTGCCTTCTGTGGGCAAGCAGGGAAGGAATCCCCTCTCCTCGCGCACCCTGAAACAGTGGTCTCTTGCCTCTTAAGTAGGTCCAGCCTTTTTCCCGTACTCCCTCCCGGCTAGCTGTGGTGTACTAGCCCCCTTCAGGCTGTGTTCATGCAGCCAATCCCAGTCCTCTCCCTGGGATCTGACCTCTGAAGTCTGAGCCTCAGCTCCCAGCCCCCACCCGCCCCGGCGGGTGAGCAGACAAGTCTCTCGGGCTGGTGAGTGCTGGTTGGCACTGATCCTCTGTGCGGGTATCTCTCCGCTTTGCCCTCCACACCCCTGTGCTGTGCTTGCTCCAAAGCTTCCCCCACTGCATGCCGCCCATCTCCGCAAGTGAATGGGGCTTCCTAAGGTGTGGAAACTTTTCCTCCTTCACAGCTCCCTCCCAGAAGTGCAGGTCCCGTCCCTATTCTTTTGTCTCTGTTTTTTCTTTTTTCTTTTGCCCTACCCAAGTACGTGGGTTTCTTGCCTTTTGGGAGGTCTGAGGTCTTCTGCCAGCGTTCAGTAGGTGTTCTGTAGGAGTTGGTCCACATGTAGATGTATTTCTGGTGTATTTGTGGGGCAGAAGGTGTTCTCTTTGTGTTCCTCCTCCGCCATCTTGAAGGTGCCCCTGCATCACTTCTTTTCATCAGTCAGGATAAAGCTAGTTCATGTTCTTGTAACAGGAAACCTGAAATTCTCTGTGGCTTAAGACAACAAGACTTATTTCTCACTCAAGACATTGGTAGGAGGGCTTTGCCCATCACTGATATCTGGGCTTCCAAGTTCCTGGTTGCCTTGCCTGGAGGGCTTTGGACCAACAGGTGAGTACTCTGGACTTGAAGTGAGTCATTTGCTCACAGTTCAATGGTCAGAAATGGCCACATGGCCCCACTCAACCCCAGTGAGTCTGCATAGCACAACCCTACCAGGAGCCTGGAAAGTACACAGCCAGGAATATTTGGTAGATAACATTAATGACCACTGTGTGTACTTTGTGGGTCTACCTGCCTTGTGTCCAAAGGCATTTAATGATATCTGATTGAAGAATTATTTCTAATCACTTTTTTCAGTGTTTTAAACATGACTATCATTGTCTGAAAACTACCATTTCGTATGTTTTGGTTAAAGCAGTTAGTGTACCTTTTACCTACCATGTTCTTTATTTTTATTTTTTTATAAATAAATAAAATAATTTATTTCTGGCTGAGTTGGGTCTTTGTTGCTGCGCGTGGGCTTTCTCTAGTTGCTGCGAGCGGGGGCCACTCTTTGTTGTGGTGTGCGGGCTTCTCACTGCGGTGGCTTCTCGTTGTGGAGCACACGGGCTCTAGGCGTGCGGGCTTCAGTACTTGTGGCTCACGGGCTCTAGAGCGCAGGCTCAGTAGTTGTGGTGCATGGGCTTAGTTGCTCCGCGGCATGTGGGATCTTCCCGGACCAGGGCTTGAACCCGTGTCCCCTGCATTGGCAGGCGGATTCTTAACCACTGCGCCACCAGGGAAGCCCTACCATGTTCTTTTAAAGATAGCATTTGGCGTTTTTATCTACTTTGTGACATCAGTTAAATATTTGCAAAGCATCAGACAAATGTCTGAAATTTACTATAGTCTTCAGTACCCTAAGAAAAGGTAACACTTTGAGTACTCACATACTAATATAGATAGCATATATAATAAATGACACATATGTAATATAATCTGTATTGGCCAAATGGGACTGTTAGCATTTACTGTACTTTTGGCATCAAAGCAAACCCCATTTCACTACAGTATCAGCGTCAGTTAACAGATCATACTCTTCTTTTCCATAGAGTTGTTTGTTCATGAAGATAAGGCACGTTTGGGAGTCAGCTCAACTGATCTTTCATCCATATACCGAGTATTTGTCAATGATGTGAACCAGCTCTTAATGGATCCAGGCAGTCTGACTACCACTGGGAAAGTATTGCTTATGTTTTCCAAGCTGAAGGACTTCCTAAAGCAGCTGTTCTCAAACATAGCTGTGCAGTGGGATCACCTGGGATCTTCAAACCACACTGCTGCCTGGCTCTCACACCCAGTCAGTCTGATTTCATTGCTGTCAGGTGTGAAATAGGAAGTTGGCATTTTCAATGCTCCTGAGGGGATGCTAATACATAGTAAAGTTTAGGCACCACTGTCCTAATGTTCTTGTGGGTTGGAGCAATGGAATACACAGTTGTTATCTTTGTAGTGTCCTGTTACACGGGGAACTTTCAACTTCTTTTTAAAAATAACCCAACCTAAACCCAGGCAAACAGAAAAGAAAACTTCCCAAGAAAATAGCACAGTGTTCTTTTCCTTCCCTCAGTAACAGGTGACTTATCACAGTTAAACCCTAGCTTTCATCTGAAGCCAGTCAGCCAGTATTTATTGAGCATTCATGTGGTGTATTGATAAATGGCCTTGCTCTATGCCGTTGAGATACATATTAAAGGCTGGTTACATATAATGCTTGATCCATGAATGGTAGGCAAAATATAGATATTTGTAATTTAAGTATAACAGGTACTAAAATAAAAGTGTTACAATTTTGCATGGCTCAAGGGAATTTGAATGCATTTTGATGGATTGCTGAGTACTTGATCTTTTTTTTTTTTTTTTTTTTTGCGGTACGTGGGCCTCTCACTGTTGTGGCCTCTCCCGTTGCGGAGCACAGGCTCCGGACGTGCAGGCTCAGCGGCCATGGCTCACGGGCCCAGCCGCTCCGTGGCATGTGGGATCTTCCCGGACCGGGGCATGAACCCATGTCCCCTGCATCGGCAGGCGGACTCTCAACCGCTGCGCCACCAGGGAAGCCCTGAGTACGTGATCTTAATTGAGGACTGTGTTTAGGAACAGTCTTCTTTGGCTTTACAGGAGTAGAAAAGTATATTTTAGCATTTAGAAGGACGTCAGCAAAGATGTGGAAACAGAAGCAAGCCAGATGGAAAGGAAGCATGAAGAAACAGAGGTAAAGAAGTACTCAGGTATTTGCATTTAATTGGCAAGGATCTGGGGTAAGTACTAGAGGGTAGTGGATAGCAGAGTAGCAGGCTTATTAGAAAGATAAATATAAAAACCAGTATTAGTAGCCATAGGTGGAATGACTCAGATTTCTGCCTAGGTTGGAGTATTCCATAGGGGCGGTAACTGATTGAGGATGATCGATTTGGCACTGGGGTCGGGCAGCATGGATACATCCAAGTGATTGAGCAGAGGAAGATGTAGTCGTCTGGAGCAGTTGGCTGTACACAGAGAATCACACTTCTGCAAGGAATTTCACCTTCAAGTTTTAGTTTGGGAAACAAAGGCTATCAGGGAAACTCATGGGTCCCTGGCAGACCTGATGAAATATATTAGGATCACCAGGGTGCTTCTTGAAAATGCAGATTTCTGGGCTCAGTCATCTTTGTTGAATCAAAATCATTGGTGGCCGGGCTTCTGCAGTGGACAGTGAGAGGTCCAGTAAGAACAGACAGGTGGAGACAGGAGTTTTCTCATCTTGTACTTTTTAGGGGATAGAAGAAGCTTTCCTGAGAAAGTAGAGTTTATGAGGGCTCCAGGTCCTGGATCCATGTAACTTTTGGGATTACAAGAGAGAGCACAGTTGATGTAGGGTACGACCTCCACCCTAAAAAGTGAGGTTAAGAGAAGAAATCACAAAATGTCTCAAAGTGGCCAAGTTTCAGTGCATCAGAAGTCAAGGATGGTTCAAAGCTAGATGCTTGTAGGTTAACCCAAGGCAAATTCAGAAGTGTTCGCTCATCTCACTGCTTTGCTTCCAGCCCCTCCTACCCACCACCTCTGCACGATGCCTAGTTTCTGATGCCCTGTGGTAGTTTCTCCCTCTGTGGGAAAAGACGCCAGTATTCTCAAGTGGTTTTTACACCCTCTCGGCCATTGTTTGTGCAGCCACTCTGATCCATGGCGCTGTCACGATGGTGTCTGCTTTTCCAGGCGCCTGCACCCCTGGAAGATGATGATGGGTCCAGTCTTTTCCTTTGCCCCTCCTGGGCCTCTGAAATACCACTGACTCCAGGCTTCCTTGAGGACCCAGCAGTCAGGCTGCCTTCTAAAGTACGAGGGGGAACTGTTCTAGGTGCACATTTGCAGGGTGTCAGGAGCAAGGAGTCTTGGCAGGGAAAAGAGTGGGTGTTGAAGTGGAGGTGTTTGAGAGGATGTGCTGCATCTGGGACCTGAGAGTCATTGGGTGAGACTGGAAGAGGGGCTTGGAGAGGCGTGTGGGAGAGAGGGGGCACTCAGGTTCCTCTGTGGGAGGTTTACCTTTCTGTGAGTGACAAGGATTTGTAGGTTTACGTTCCAAAGTGGTGCAATAAGGGAGGCATTTTGGAAAGTTGTAGTTTGGTAAAACTTTGTTAACCTTTCAGACCCTTAGTTTCTAAAAGACTGGAACTAGGAAGTTCATTCTCACTATCTACTCCCACCCACGTTTGTGAAGGTCAAAAGAGCTAATTTTGGTGATAGTAGATTTTACTACTCATAAATGTATCTCTTTATTTCCTCTTTCCATCCTTCCCCTGGGTTGTTTTAATCCCGAGATGTACACGTTCTTCATTTGGCACTTCTGTTGCCTGGTATCGTTAACTGTGTCTCACATATTTATTTTGTTTCTGGAACTTTGCTTTTCCCTTGGAGTAGAGAAAATGTCTTATTTATCCTTTGCCTCTTCTCATTTCTAAGTACAATGTCTTGCACCCATAGTAAGCACTCAATAAGCAATTGCTTTTTGCTCGAGTATTCAGAGATCTGCTGAAAATGCCACATTGGCAATATTATGTGTTCCAACAGTTTGTAATATTATTGGAAGATTAGTGAAAGAATTTATTCTTCTATATGTGATTGGAATTAGTACTTTCAAGTAACTTGCAGGATTGGTTTTCACTCCATGAATTTGTCAGCATCTTTCTGAATTATGGGTAATATTTTAGACATAGATAGAAAGATGCATCATGTTACATATGAAAAAAATCTCAAGGTTTCAGAGCTTGGAGAATAATTTCCTTAAGTAAACAACTTAAGGAACTGCCTCCCATGCCCAATACCTGGTCTTTTGTTTGGAACTGGGTGACACAGCGTTTTTCAGGTGCATGTGTTGTAAAATGTGCAAAAACAAAGTAAGGCTCTTTTGCTTAAAAAGTTCTTTAAATAGTCGTCATGATTTAAAACTATATTTGTGTGCCACTTCTGTTTATGAATTTCTCTTAAAAAATTCTTCCATATGTGGATAATTTGAATATTCACTTTAATTTCTAGAGCATGGCATTAAAATGTCGGTCTAGGCAAGCTGTCAGTTATCAAATTCAGCTTTGTAACAAGCTGTGAATTCATGGGATAGAAGTAGGAAGCCACATCTAAGATGTGACAGTCTGAATTGTCGCATGTAAAAGTGAATTTCTCTTTCTTTGGAAAGCAAAGTTTTAGGTCTTTGGAAAATCGTTCTCAAGTTGACTTGAGGATTTTTCTGATTCCAGAGCACTTCTGGAATTGTATGGGGCCTCAAGACGGTAGAAGATGATAATGTATAGTTTCAGTATTAATCTTTGTGGGAGGGAAAATGCCCAAAGTGGACTTCAACATATTTTACGTTTGCACATTAATCTTCAACTGCCAAGGGCCAATTATGTGCAAAATGAAGAAAATAAAGAACAGCTGTCCCCAGAAAATTTACAGCAAGTAAACTAGACCTTCTCGCTCGCTGTCTCTTTTTGAATCAGAATGGGTGTGAGATGTGTGTGGGTGGATACAGAGGACAGGCTTCCACGGTAGGGAGGTGAAGAGTCTTGTGGTGTCTGCAGAAATGCAAATGCAGAGCTGAAATACTAACTCCAGGCGATTCGGGACTGATTTTTAATTTTCTCAATTAGTAATCTTATTTGTTTTAAGAGCAAAGAAGCGTCTAAAGCTATTAGCTTCCAAATGAATCGTTGAGTGAAATTAATACGGACAGATGGTTAAATCTTCTTGCTCCTGAGTAGGTGTGCGAGGCTTTGTGTGTTTGGCTCCCATTTGGATGAGGTCCGTGGGCATTTTATTGTAAGGCTCTCTCGGCACTCTTAGCATCAGCTGGAGAACAGGGACTCAGAAGTCAGCCTTGTTCAGAATCTCTTTCTCCACTTCTTCGCTCTGGAGCCATGCAAGTGAGCTGGTTAACTTCTCTGTCTTGATTTGATCATGTGTAATTCGGGATAATGGTAGCAACTTTTTCGTAGGGTCGTTGTGAGAATTAAACAGGGAGGCTTGGGACATTGGCGTATATTGAGTGTTCAGTAAATGTGAGTTGCTTCTTTAGAAATAAATCTATGAATTGAGGCCAGTCACAATTCAGTGGTCCCATTATTGATGCAAGGCTCTGAGAACACTAAGGGACTTTGTTTTTTAAATAGTAATTTATATAGGCAAAGAAATCACCTCAGTTCACTTTAGTCACGTAGTTTTAAGTGGCTCTTGTAACAAGCAGTGAAATTAACTGGCTTGCCTTTCAACCTCCTGTCTCTCTGCCCTACGGATACTTGAGCAGTTAAATGGCCAGAGTGCAAGGAAGAAAAGAGACTCAGGAGGAAGATGATGGCTTTAGATTATCTCAAGCTTTCAGAAAAAAAGAGGAATAGAAAAGAAAAAAGAAAAGAAAAAAAAGAGAGAGAGAGATTGTCCAGGGTTGCCTTTGCCTAACATCGATTTGTCCCTAATGCCACAGCTGCTCTGAGGTGGAGGAGAGGCAGGTGGCAGTAGCGAGACACCAGTAGACCTTTTCTAATATTCTGATCTCTGTAGAGGAGGGATAAAAAGGAGTCTTGCAAATAGCAACGGGCAACTTTTGCCTTGAGTCTGAGTCTCTTTTCTAATTTAGAAGTAAGTAAAAATTTGTAGCTACTTCAACTTGAGCTACACGAATGATGAGTTTGAAAATAAAATGTACTCTTCCCTAGCTGCCCATTTATTCCAGCTTACTTTACTACTTAATTTAACTTCTGGGTGTGTACATGTTAGGTGGACTTTACTCAGAACTTTCTGGCTGTTTCTTGAAGGAAAGATACAGGGGAGAAATGGTCAAGGTATGGTTCCTGTTCTTAAATCTAACCTTTAGTTTCAAGACAGTGAAGGTGCTGAGATTTTACTTTACTTTCATGTGAACAAGTTAGCCTGTACAGTTTCATGGATGCTGGTAGAAGACACAAGACTCCTGGATCGGAGGTGAAGGACAGTTCATTACTCTCAGTAGCCAGTGTTTTACGTTCCGTGTCGGTGCCCTGAGCCCCAGTTCCCAAGCGCACTGCAAAGAGGCTCAGATGTATCTGCACACATTGGGTTGCGTTTTAGGAGAAGAATAACACTGTACTTAGGAAACTCGACTCTTTCGAAATGACTGGCAAGCATGTCTGCCGTTTGCTCTAGATGGACACTATATTTTCCAAGGCTGCAAGCAAACCTGTTCTTTGCTTCAGAGGGACATGCTGGCGCAGATGGTGTTCACCCACCCTGGGGTGTTGCTGGCGGAAGTGAGTGGGTGGAGATGACGTGAGAAGATGCTCTGTGAGCAATTGAGGCCGGAGTGTGGCAGATCCCAGGTGCTGGGCTGCGTATTTGCCTCAGTTCTGTAGGCACTGGTGAGACAATGACAGATCTGAGCAGGGATGTGTTCAGAACTTTGACAGGAAGGAGAGTTGATGAGGGGAGGGGCATAGAAGGAAAGATGACTGGTTGGGTTTTAGAAATAATCCAGGTGAGAAATCACGGAGGTTTAAACTTGCCATTGGCAATGGAAAGAAAGGATGCAGAGGAAGAGACCCTTGGCAGAAAAATAGAATCTGGTGGCCTGTTGGGTGTAGGAGGTAAACGAAAGGGAAAAGGAAAAACTGACTCTGAGGTTTCCAACCCTGGTAGCTGAAGACATCTTTAGCCAAGACAGAGAATGCAAGAGGAACAGTAGGTTCGGGGGAATACGGACTGGTTTTGGATATCCCAGATTCCAGGTACCTGTGACATTTCTGTCAGAAACGCAATGAAGGCTGCCAGAGAGGTATGGGCATCATTTTTAGTGAGGCAAAGTTTGGATAGCTGGAAAATCCTTCAGGTGGATGGTGAGGTAAGAAGATAGTGGGGCAAAGGGCAGAATCTTTGGGGATCTTTGCATTTAGAGAATGAGAGGAAGAAGAAGAGTGAAGGAGACATACAACGGTCAAAGGGGTAGGAGGAGAATCAAGAGAGTGTGGTGTAAGGGAATCCACAAGGGGAGATTTGAAGCAGGATCAACAGTGTCAACGCTCTAGATAATTCAGGTATGAGGAGGACCAAGAAACAACAAATAGAAGTCAAGAAGTCATGAAACTAGAGAATAACGAGGTTGTACTTACGTGTCATTTTTACAAGAACCCTGTAAGACAGTGGTATTTCTCCATTTTACACGCTCAGCTGAAGTGAAGGGTCATCATTTGACTTGTGTGAGTCTCAGGGCTAGGAAATGGCAGACTACAGCTCACATCCAAGACCGACTTTTTTTTAAAGCTGGTGCTCTGAACCACAGTGACCATGAGGACATGGAGATTCTCTAGGCTGATCTTCTGAAGACGTTGGAGATTAATGAAAAAATAGAAGACACATTTTTTTAAATGTTTTAATTTTATTGGAGTATCGTTGATTTACAGTGTTGTGTTAGTTTCAGGTGTACAGCAAAGCGATTCAGTTATACATATATTCATTCTTTTTGTTTGTTTGTTTGTTTTGCTGTATGCGGGCCTCTCACTGTTGTGGCCTCTCCCGTTGCGGAGCACAGGCTCCGGACGCGCAGGCTCAGCGGCCATGGCTCACGGGCCCAGCTGCTCTGTGGCATGTGGGATCTTCCCGGACCGGGGCACAAACCCGTGTCCCCTGCATCGGCAGGTGGACTGTCAACCACTGCGCCACCAGGGAAGCCCTATTCAATCTTTTCTTAGATTCTTTTCTCATATAGGTTATTACAGAATATTGAGTAGGGCTCTCGGTGCTATACAGTAGGTCCTTGTTGGTTATCTGTCTTAGATAAAGTAGTGTGTGTGTTCATCCCAAGCTCGTGATTTATCCCCCTCCCCAACCCCCTTTCCCCTTCGGTAGCTATGAGTTTGTTTTCGATAACTGTAAGTCTGTTTCTGTTTTGTAAATAAGTTCATTTGTATCTTTTTTAAAAAATCACATTCCACATATGAGTAATATCATATGATATTTGCCTTTCCCTGTGCGACCTACTTCACTTAGTATAATAATCTCTAGGTCCATCCGTGTTGCTGCAAATGCCATTATTTCATTCTTTTTTATGGCTGCGTAATACTCTATTGTATATATGTACCACTTCTTTTTTTTTTTTTTAATTTTTTGGCCACACTGTGTGGCATGTGGGATCCTTAGTTCCCCGATCAGGGATTGAACCCGTGCCCCCTGCATTGGGAGTTCAGAGTCTTAACCACTGGACTGCTAGGGAAGTCCCTGTATCACATCTTCTTTATCCATTCATCTGTTGATGGACATTTACGTTGCTTCCATGTCTTGGCTATGTAAACAGTGGTGCAGTGAACACTGGGGTGCATGTATCCTTTTGGATTATCGTTTTCTCTGGATATATGCCCAAGAATGGGATTGCTGGATCATTTGGTAGCTCCATTTTTAGTTTTTTAAGAAACCTCCATAATGTTTTCCATTTACATTCCCACTCACAGTATAGGATTCCCTTTTCTCCACGCCCTCTCCAGCATTTATTGTTTGTAGGCTTTTTGATGATGGCCATTCTGACTGGTGTGAGGTGATACCTTATTGCAGTTTTGACTTGCATTTCTCTAATAATTAGTGACGTTGAGCATCTTTTCAGAAGACAAATGTTTAAGGAACAGAGGAGGTTTGAAACTGTAGACAATAGGAAAGGGAAGTGGGGAGGGAAGATTTGAGTATCACTCTCTGAAGTGCTCATCTCGATCTGGGATGAAGCCATTCTGAAGTTACACCTGCCCTCTTTCCAGACCAGCTCCATCATGGACCTCTGAGGGTGTACCATCAACCCAAGGAAGATGTGTCCCCTTTGCTGAGAATCTCTGCAACTCCCTGGAAAGTCTCTCAGTGGCAGACCTAATGTCGGTGTGGGACCTGCATCTGACAGTGTTTAAAATTCAAATAAACGGCAGTTTACCTTTTCCGAGTATCTTGTGTACTCTAGTTCACCCAATCTCTACAAAACTCAGTAGGTAGTTGAGCAGATATATCTTCTTGGTTAGGCGTAGGTGCATATATTAGGCTCAAGAGACAAGTTGAAAGTGGCAGAGCTGGGATTTGAATGCCGGTCTTCGATTCTTAGAATTACTCTGTGGCGATAGAAGTAAAATGAGACGAAGAGTTGGGTGACCAAGCAACTTAGTGGTGATAGGGATGCCGGAAGGTCCAGAGGCTGTGAGATGCTTCTTTCCCCGAGGTTCACGCTGTGAGGAAAGATGGAAGGGCACATTGAATGAGTCAGAGCTAGACCTCTTAGACCTGGGACAGCTAGACATCAGACACCTGGGGAGAGTTTGGGACCCCGAGTGTTTCTAGTGAGAGAGGAAACTCCCTGTTATTTTGCAGCTTCCTCCTGCCCCTCTCTAGGCATCCTGCCTGCTGGCTTGGTGGTTGTACAAGGAATAACAGCAAGCCTAGGGGTTGTCTGGGCTGAAGCAAAAATGCTTTCCCTTGTGCTGGCTAGAAACGGGAGATGAGGCCAGCCACACGGAGTACTGGGAATATACTATAGTCCATTTGGACCCTAATACAAAGGTAGCCCTTGGTAAACCAAACACTCTTTATATTTGAGACTTGGATTTGAGAGGATGAGACTTAGAGTCAGGCCTAGATGTGTCTGAAGAGTCCAGAAATTATCAGTACTTCCAAAGAAATTGGCTTGGACCTGGAATGGGATATTTGCCTTGTCCTGTTTTTGGGTATTTCTCACTCCTGCTGGAATGGACATGCACGTGACGGCCAGCCTCGGGAGTGCCAAGCTGGCAGGTTTCTGAGCTCAGCCTTGGGTTGGTCTGGGTGTGAAAAGAACACGTGAATGAAATCATGAGACCTCTCCTCTAGGTGCCTGCTGGTAGGGAGGCTCTTGATCCTAGCCCAGAAATGGATTTTTATGAAAAGAGTAGGGGAAAGCCGACGTGAAAGTGGAAGCAAGACTTCATAGGAAAGGATAACGCAGATCAGTTCCTGGCAGATTGTAGCTGTCTGTAATGCTTTTCTATCTGCCGCCCAAATAATTATCATCCAGGGGAGAAATTCCAAACGTTATTGGTGAACAGGAATTTTATATTTTCCATGAGTCATTCATATTAAATACACTTTGACTGTCTTCCCAACATAAGCTTTATTTTATCACAGTGGGCTGTAGACTACATGCCTTGGTTAGGGTGACTTTTATATGTATTTTGCCAAGGTGTTTTGATATTAATCTTGATTTTAAGTTACAGTTAAAAAGATTTTCATGAGTGCTTGTTATATAAGGCTCATGCAGATGCTTTATAAACATTATCTCCTTTAATTTTCACAACAACCCCATTCCATCATTAACCTCATTTTTCAGATAAAGAAGTTTGAGACAGGTTGAGTAACTTGCCAGTAACAACTGGGAGAGGGGAGAGCTGGAAGCTTCCAGAATCCCCATAAGCTTAATTTGTAATAGTTTGTATCTTATAACCTTAACAAATTTCTATTTCCAGGATATGTTTTGTTTTTGTTTGTTGTTTTTTTTTTTTTTAAATGAGGGAACCAAGATCTAGAAAGGTTAAAATGTTACTCAGTATCGTTTTGAGCTTCTCGTCTTTGTAAAGCTATAGGTAACCTTCTAACTGTCCCAGTGCTTAGAAATGGTCTCTTACACTGCTTTTTGCAGTATTTAATACATTGTAAGTGTTAAAAATAATGCATTCTTCTTCTAAATCTTTAGAATTCTGCAGTCTTATATATAGAGCATCTTAAATTTATGATGTTGAATGGTAGGTCCCTTTGATGGGAGAGTGAATCATTCTTGGTTCTATGTGCTTATATTTAAAACTAATTTAATATAAACGTGTTTTTGACAGAACCTTAAAATATTATGGATCACCCTGTATCTTGGAAGGGTGTCTTTGTGTATGAACCTGTTTATTTTTATGGATCTCAGTGTAGTGGGTGGACTGGAAAGTGTTTACTATACTTACACAGACATATAAGCATAGTGCTTATTGAGGGTTAGTTATAAATGTATGGAAGGAACGCATTACCAAGTTTTTGTAATTCACCTATGACCTGAAACGATATTCATGAGTCTCTTTGTTGCTTTTCTTTGAATGACTTTTGTAGTATCTCTTTCACTTTTAAAAAAATTGAAGTATAGTTGATTTACAATGTTGTGTTAGTTGCAGGTGTACAGCAAAGTGAGTCAGTTATATATATATCTATCTATCTATATATATCTTTTTCAGATTCTTTTCCATTATAGGTTATTACAAGATATTGAATATAGTTCCCTGTGCTATACAGTAGGTCCTTGTTGATTATCTATTTTATATATTGTAGTGTGTATATGTTAATCTCAAACTCCTAATTTATCCCTCCCCCCTCACTTTCTCGTTTGGTAACCTAAAGTTTATTTTCCATGTTTCTGAGTCTGTTTCTGTTTTGTAAATAAGTTAATTTGAATCATTTTTAAAGATTCCACATATAAGCAATATCATATGATATTTGTCTTTCTCTGACTTCACTTAGTATGATAATCTCTGGGTCCATCCATGTTGCTGCAAATGGCATTCTTTCATTCCTTTTTATGTCTGAGTAATATTCCATTGTGTGTGTATATGTGTGTATAATACATCTTCTTTGTCCATTCATCTGTTCATGGACATTTAGGCTGCTTCCATGTCTTGGCTATTGTAAATAGTGCTGCCGTGAACATTGGGATGCATATATCTTTTCGAATTAGAGTTTTCTCCAATATATACCCAAGAGTGGGATTGCTGGATCATACGCAACTCTAGTTTTTTGAGAAACCTCCATACTGTTCTCCATAGTGGGTGCACCAATTTACATTCCCATCAATAGTGTTGGAGGGTTCCTTGTTCTCTACACCCTCTTCAGCATTTCTTATTTGTAGACTTGTGGATGATGGCCATTCTGACTGGTGTGAGGTGATGCCTCATTGTGTGTTGTTTTGCATTTCTCTAATAATTAGCGATATAGCATAGCATTCTTTTTTTTTTTTTTTTTTTTT
>NW_020185337.1:1140085-1155200 GCF_003031525.2 Neophocaena asiaeorientalis asiaeorientalis | reverse complement strand
AGCAAAACATTTTTTTTTTTTTTTTTTTTTTTTTTTGCGGTACGCGGGCCTCTCACTGTTGTGGCCTCTCCCATTGCGGAGCGCAGGCTCAGCGGCCATGGCTCATGGGCCCAGCCACAACGCGGCATGTGGGATCTTCCCGGACCGGGGCACGAACACGTGTCCCCTGCATCAGCAGGCGGACTCTCAACCACTGCACCACCAGGGAAGCCCTAGCATAGCATTCTTAAGATTTGTTGCTAGGTATTTCCTCACAAATTTTTCCTAATCATTTTACATATGATACTGTTTCCCTTTTATTTTCAAGAATCTTTCAAGATATATAAGATATAATTATCAAACATATTTAAAATTATTATACACACACATACATGCATGAATATTTGTATTTGTTCATTACATAGCCAACAGGGGAGTTTGTCTTTGCAGTGCCGGTGAGATGTGTAAACCTTTATTTGTACGTATGCATGTCCATGTTTGTATATGCCTCATTAATAATGACACATTGCAGACTTTTGATGTGAATGTGAACGTGAACATTAATGACCTTTCACCCCTGTTGTCAACGTGCACAAATGCAAATAAACGTTTCACTTCCTCTGCAGAGATTGCTCAAATATCTCAGTTCACACCAAGCACTTTGCTGGTTACTAGATGAGAACTGAATGAATGTTAGTTTATAGACCCGTGGAATCTGATAATTTATTCTGTAGAATCACACACCTGGAAAGCTTTTTGCAATAATCTTGTGCCTGTTACCATCAAAAGTGTTGATGTTCCAGTTTGAGCCTTACTTTTTTATACTGTTATATCTATATTTTTTCTTTTTAAAACATTTTTTAAAAATTTCATATTGGAGTATAGTTGATTTACAATGTTGTATTATTTTTTGTAGTTATAAATAATCCTTTTTGTCTTTTCATTTTCTTTCCACATCTCTTTACTAACCAATCATCAACTTATCAATTACTGATTCAGTTTATTTATTAGCTTATTCAGTTTCTTTGTTAAATGTATACCATGGGCTCTCAGGCACAGAATCTGCTCCTGAAGCCAAAAATGTTCTTTCCTAAACAAAAGACTTTCTGGCTGGGTTAGTCCCAAGTTGTTCTCTGTTTTCATTTTTAATTCTCTTTTTAATTTTACCCTGTGTGTTCACTTTATTGTAACTCAGTGCCTAAAATATAGTAAGTCCTCAGTACTTTTTATGAAATTAACAGGAAACTAAGTGTGATATAATTTCTAGCCTGTTATCTTCTCACTTCTTTCCAACTTCTCCTTCCTTCCATTTGATATTCTTCTTCTCCCTGTTTGCCTTTCCTGTGTGCGAGTTTTAATTACCTGTCTTCTCTCTTCTGCTTCCTTAACTCCAAATGGCACTGTGTTTTCTTCTTACTTCATTGACTTGTCAGTTGAGTCCCTCCAGCCTTTACCTCCACCTCTGTTGTTTAATGGAATTTATCAACCCTCTAAAACTTTTTTTTTTCCTTTTGCTTGTAATTTTTTTTTTTATTGTCTCAAAGTATCTTCTTTTCTCTTTTGATTCTCCAGCCCACCTACAAGGACCTCTGGTTGCCCACTGGGGTTCCTGAGTTCCAGGCAGCTGTTTTCTGGAGCTGAACGGACCCTCTGGGTCTGGTAGCATCATTTGGGTTTAGAGAAGGAAACAATGAGGCCGAGATGATGATGAAACTCATTTCTACTTCTCGCCCCTCTCCTCAAGGAAGATGTGGGCAGTGCTTAGTGACAGCACTGTGTGAGATTGGAGGAGGCAGGTGGTGGGAAGGAAGGCACGTTTGATTTCACCTTGGCCGCTTTGCCCAGGGACAGCTGTCATCAGCTGCTTGTCAGTGAACTTGAGAGCACTTACCTTGCCTTTACTACCGATCAGAACCAATCTTATAAATTAAAAGAAAAAAAAATCCTTGAGCCTATAAACACTTTGACCCAATTATAGATTTTTGTTAAAAGGTAGAAAGTATTGTGGTGTAATGATACCTGTCAGTAAGCTTTGGTGTGCCGAAAAAGTTTTAATACCTTGGATTTAAAAAAAAATATTTTATGGGAGTACGGTAGATTTATAATGCTATGTTAGTTTCAGGTGTACAGCAAAGTGATTCAGTTATAAATTTAGCCACTCTTTTTTAGATTCTTTTCCCATATAGGCCATTACAGAGTATTGAGTAGAGCTCCATGTGCTCTACAGTAGGTCCTTATTAGTTATCTATTTTATATGTAATAGTGTGTATATGTCAATCCCAATCTTCCAATTTATCCCCTTCCCCTCCACCTTACCCACTGGTAACCATAGTTTGTTTTCTACATCTGTAGCTCTGTTTCTGTTTTGTAGATAAGTTCATTTGTACCCTTTTTTTTTAGATTCCACATATAAGTGATATCATATGGTAGTTATCTTTCTCTGTTTGACTTACTTCACTCATTATGACAGTCTCTAGGTCCATCCATGTTGCTGCAAATGGCCTTATTTCATTCTTTTTTATGGCTGAGTAATATTCCATTGTACATATTACTACATCTTTATCCATTCATCTGTCAGTGGACATTGAGGTTGCTTCCGTGTCCTGACTATTGTAAGCATTGAACATTGGGGTGCATGTATCTTTTCAAATTATGGTTTTCTCCGGATATATGCCCAGGATTGGGATTGCTGGATCATATGATAGCTCTATTTTTAGATTTTTAAGGAGCCTCCATACTGTTCTCCATAGTGGCTGTACCAGTTTACATTCCCACCAACAGTGTAGGAGAGTTCCGTCTTCTCCACACCCTCTCCAGAATTTATCGTTTGTAGATTTTTTTTGATGTTGGCCATTCTGATTGGTGTGAGGTGATACCTCACTGTAGTTTTGATTTGCATCTTTCTAATAATTAGTGATGTTGAGCATCTTCTCATGTGCTTTTAGCCATCTGTATGTCTTCTTTGGAGAAATGTTTATTTAGATCTTCTGCCCATTTTTTGATTGGGTTGTTTGTTTTTCTGATATTGAGCTTCATGAGCTATTTGTATATTTTGGAGATTATTAATCCCTGTCACTTGCTTCATTTGCGAATATTTTCTCCCATTCTGAGGGTTGTCTTTTCGTTTTGTTTATTAATACCTTGGATGTTAAAGTTTTTAGTTCTTAAGTGTAATGTCTGGTTTGGGCCAAGTTCAATCTGTATCTGTAGTTCTAAAATAATTTCAAGTCAAATCAACCTAGCTATACCTATTATTCTATACTCAACTATTCTATGCAAGGCACTGTGAAAGCTATTAAAAATAAACAAACGAAAAAAGCCCAAATCAAAGTTAACCTAATATCTTTCCAGGTAATATCTCTATGTATTTGGGGAGAAAAGGAAGAACACAGGTCCACAATTCTTTTTTTTCTTTAACAATTTATTTATTTTAAATTTTTTTGGCTGCGTCGAGTCTTGGTTGTGTCACGCGGGCTCTCTTGTTGAGGCACGCAAGCTCAGTAGTTGTGGTGCGTGAGCTTAGTTAGCTGTCGCGCGGTGTGTGGGATCTTAGTTCCCTGACCAGGGATCGAACCCACATCTCCTGCACTGGAAGGTGGATTCTTTACCACTGGACCACCAGGGAAGTCCCAGAGTCCACGATTCTTAATCTGAAAATTCTGAGGTGGACGTGTTTAAGCAAAGGCAATATGGGACATATACTGTCCCATATTTAACATCTTCAGATAGGTTTGGTGTGGAAACTATTTTTAACATAGTGACATATGAATATTCATGCTGAGTGGGGAAAAATACAGACCTAAATAACCTGATGTCAGGTCAGGCATTCAGAATTTTGATTTTGGCAACTGTGAATAGCAGAATGTGGACTTGTTTTAAAATGTGATCAGGTGTTAAAAGAAAATAATTACGAGTCACATTCAGAAAAAGGGAATATCAGAGGGTGTGGAGAAAAAGGAACCCTCCTACACTGTTGGTGGGAATGTAAATTGGTACACCCACTATGGAGAACAGGATGGAGTTTCCTTAAAAAACGAAAAATAGAGCTACCATATGATCCTGCAGTCCCACTCCCAGGCATATATCTGGAAAAGACAAAGACTCTAATTCAAAAAGATGCCTGCACCCCAAGGTTCACAGCAGCACTGTTTATAGTAGCCAAGACATGGAAGCAATCTAAATGTCATTGACAGATGAATAGATAAAGAAGATGTGGTGTGTATATATATATATATACACACATATATATATACAATGGACTATTACTCAGACATAAAAAAGAATGAAATAACGCCATTTACAGCAACATGGATAGACCTAGAGATTATCATACTAATTGAAGCAAGTCAGACAAAGACAAGTATCATACAATATCACTTATATGTGGAATCTAAAATATGATACAAATGAAGTTATTTACAAAAACAGAAACAGACTCATAGACATAGAAACAAACTTAGGTTTACCAAAGGAGATAGTGGCGGTGGTGGGGGAGAGACATTAGGAGTCTGGGATTAACAGATACACACTGCTGTATATAAATTAGGTAAACAACAAGGACCTACTGTGGAGCACAGCGAACTATTGTCAATATCTTGTAATAACCTATAATGGAAAAGAATCTGAAAAAGAATAGATATAGACACATATATACTCACACAGATATGTATAGCTGAATCACTTTGCCGTACAGTTGAAACTAATACAACATTGTAAATTAACTACACTTCAATAGAAAAAGTGGTGAGAAAAGAATATATAAGTTCAAAACAGATAAAAATTTTAATAAAAGGAAATATCACTGTGGGTGGTGACAGAAAAGGTGGGATTTTTTTCTGATTTGAAGGGACTTCACCTTGCTCACTGTCGACTCTTGGGCAACTAGAATCACACCTGCCATGTGTTTGGTGAATACATATTTGGCAGATGAGTTGTTAATGAAGAGAAGGGGAAGAACTTCCCCGTCAGAGGAGACTTGTGCCTGAGGAGGGGATGAATTTGATAGTCAGCGGTCTGCTCTGATTGAAGACAAATACTCTGCAATAAGTGTGGGCAGGTGAGGTGGGACCCCTTATGGGGAGTTATGTGTCTGTGCCTTACATGCTTCTTCAGCTGAGGAATTCGGATTGGATCTGATGACTTTAACTTTTAAATGGGGATGGGAGAGACCTATAGGTAATCAAAGTGGCTTGAAAAATAGAAAGTAGAAAAAACGATGGTGTTCAGAATGGATTATGGTTGGGTGTATGTCCCTGTAGGGATGCTCAACATGCAGGCATCAAGTTCGAGGTCGTGCTGAAGAAGCAGAGATCAGTCCAGAGTGTGAAGAAATTGCAGAGATTGCGATCTGCTGCATTTGGAAAGTGACAGGAAGTCAAAGAAGATTTTCAAAATTCTAATAGTTGGTGATGAGAAACGCTGATCCCTTTGGCTGATAGAGGAAATTTGGAAGAGAAGTTGGAGAGGATATACGAATCGTATGACTTGGCGTATTGATTGGTTTATATTCTTCAAATCTGTTTATATGATGTCTTTTGTATGTCATGTGTGTGTTCATAGATGTAAAATTTGTCCCAAGTCCCTAGTCCAGAGCTTTTAAGGACAATGTAACAAGAAACAGTAAATCCTACATGACTTGAGTGTATGTATTCTATGTGCCGTTTCCAAGCTGCTTTTATAGGAGGTTTATTTAAATTTCATGTTAAAAAAGGAAAAACTGTGTTGAGTAGCATTAGTTCCCCCTTGTACCTTTCATTACGCATTAGCAGTGAACTCTCCTTCTCTCGAGTTGATGAATTTGAACTTGATCTATTATCTGATTGTAATTACCAGCACAGAGTGATGATTATTGCTGAAGTAACATTCTTATTTCATTTCTCTTTGTATGGCGGGCACTTCTCAGAGGGCACGTTTGTTTGCAGAATATGACTTGCTCTTTCGGCTTCTGGCTTTGAGGCCACTATTTTAGGTTTCTTAAATAGAGTAGTATTGACAAAAATCCTCTGGTATTTAAAATTCTCTGGACATGGTCTTCTAGCCTGTAGGAGACAGAAGGAGTGGGCTGTGGCTGGTGTTTTCTCCTCCAGCAGGCTCAAGCTCTGATTTTTGTGTTTCTTGACAGTTTCTTTTTTTCCCCAACTCCTGGCAGGGCTGACCTGCATCTTTCTCTGCTCTTGGAGTCAGTGTTTCCCATCATGAAGGTGCCTCTCTGCTACTTTGATTCTTGATCCTTCTTAATAGTCTTGTGTAGGCTGAAGGGCCAGCCTTTCCTCTTCTGGTCCTTTGAGCTCTCTAGAGACAATCGAGAGAGAAGGTATGTCTGTTTTGCTGGGGCTGCCATAATCAAGTACCACAGACTGGGTGGCTTAAGCAACAGAAGTTTATTTTTGCAGAGTTCTCGGGGCTAGAGATCTGAAACAGGGTGTCCGCAGGGCTGGTTTCTTCTGAGGGCCCCTCTCCACGGCTTGTGGATGGCCATCTTCTCCCTGTGTTTTCACACTGTCTTCCTTCGGTTTGCATCTGTGGCCTGATCTCTGCTTATAAGGATACCAGTCATATTGGATTAGGGCCCACCCTCATGACCTTGTTTTAACTTAACCCCTTCTTTTAAAGACCTTAGTTCCGGAAACAGTCACATTCTGAAGATACTGGGGGTTAGGACTTCAACATATGAATTTTGGGGGACACGATTCAGCAAATAACAGACGAATAGGACATTTCAGAAGCTTGAAACTGAGTAAGGAGAGCGAAATAAAAGGCAGCCCAGTGAAACAGCCTCTGATCCTCCTTTGGAGTCCTAGTGCTTCTTACTGGACAGTGCATGTAATGGCTCTTAAAAAAAACCCAAACAAAACAAGTTTTGCTTTACTTTTGAGTGAGTGATTTCCATGGTCTTCAAGAATCATCCACACAACGGTTTCTTCCTGTGTCCTGATCAGCACCATATTATTTTTAAAAGGCTAACAGTTTTCAAGACAAATCTCAAGAATAAGTAAACATAAGAAACATGAAAGGTGCCATGCATCTGAGCAAATTGCATTGGTATGTGTGAGTACTACTTAATCAACTTTTTTTCATAACCACTGGCTCCTTACATTTTGGCCACCTGCAACAGTGTTTCAGGAGATCAACTTCCAACCATAAGTCATGAATACCAAGCTGCTAAGGCAAGTTGGTAAACACTCACTTTTGTCAAACGTTGTTTTTATAGGCAACAGGAATGCTGCTAATGTGAGTTAGCAAGGATTCTGAGTGCCACTGTTTGTTGACAGCTTTTCAGACTTGACTGTCTTGTATTTGCTAACATTTCGTCTCTTCCAAATAGGTATAAACGACCAAGGATTGTACAGAGTTGTGGGGGTGAGTTCAAAGGTCCAGAGACTTCTCAGTATGTTGATGGGTATGCCTCTTTTCTAATCATTTTCCATGCATTGTTTGTTTATGTTCGTTGTCTTTGCAACTCAGTGTTTCATAGTAACGTAACTTGGGAATCCATTCTTTTCGTCTGCTGTCTTGGAGTCCTTTTCTCCTGAGCAGAGACGGTTGGCTCAGAGAAGTCGGTTAGTGTTTGCTCAGGTCCCCCTTACTAAGAAATGGAGGAGGAAAAGAAGGCAGCTCATGGGTGAACGTCTTCTACTGCTTGCTTCTCCCAGGGGAGTAGCAGCCAGGCCTCTGTGATTTGCATGGCTTCCAAATTGCCCGTCCAAAGTCTTGACAGTACATTTGGTTGCACAAGACCACTGGGACTCGCTCATTTTTCTGGAGCTTCCACAACTGTCACTCAACAGCAAGGGTCTGATTCTCAGGGATTCATTGGTATGCACAGTGGCTTGTTTGTAGTTTGCACCAGGCTGTTCTCCAGAACCTTGCCTGCTCCATCTGTGCTGATAACACAGTGTTCTTTGGCATCGCAGACAAGAGGAAGCCAGAAAGTGAATTCATTTCATTACCCCAGACGTTATGTGAATGACAAAGCGCTTTTACATTACACTCTGCTGTCAGCTCAGTGCCACCTGTAAGAGGCCCTGCTCCTCCGCCCCCCATGACCCCAAAGCAGGCTGCCTCCTGGGGGGTGAAGATAACTCATCAGGCTTGAGGGCCTGTGTGTCAAACCGATCTGTCATTATGACCTTGCTAAATATTAATTTATTTGATATCTCACTTTAATTAATCAATATTAACAGTGCCCTCAGGTATTCTGTCAATGCATTTAAACCCGTCTGCATCTTAAAGCATTGTCGCAAAGACTTACTTTGAGCAAGCATCAACCGAGCTGAATGAAATCAGCCGGGATGTTACGGATAGCGTTGCTTGTTTGGCTGTGTTTGAATTCAGGATTTAATAAGCAACAACTCTTTTCTGAGCTTATTAAGCACAGGAAAAATGCCTCGTCATGACTTGGAGAGCCTTATTAGAATACATTTGCTTTCACGAGTTGTTTTCATTTTCTGCCTCTCTGGTTTAACTTGGGTATGCAATTCTGGCAGTCAGATTTTCCTTTTTACCATTAGTGGGCTCCAAATGAAATAGACTCAGGTTGCCAGTGGTTCAGTAGCAGCTGGCAGGGTTTAATAGGACGACAGCATCTGCTTTTAGTTAATTTTAAAATTAGAAACACTTCTCTCATTTCCAAGATGGTGTTATGGTGATTAGAACTGGAAGACTGTTGGTATCAGAAAGGGAGATTTGGCTGAAAGGCACACTTGGCAGTGAATCGGTTATAAGGACCCGAGCTTTATTTTATTATCTTCTCATTCATGTTCAAGGGCAGCTCAAACAAGCAGGTGTCCCTGTGGTCACCCTGAGGTGTTAAGCTGTCTCCAAATTTGTTCTTAAACTTATAAAAACCATATGATCATCCGCATCCCTGGACTTGGGTGGTACTTTCCTCTGCTCATGGGAAATGTCCCAAGACAGTTTCTGAACTTGCAAGGTGCTTAAAATATCTAAACCCTCAAAAATTCATGACCTGGAAAACTGTTTTCACTTTCCGTGAGGCTCAGCGTAGAGAAGTCCAGGACACAAGCATGACACAACCTCATTTAAGCTGCTGGCAAAAATTCTTTTTGCTGTGTTTTCAGTAATATCATTCTGCAGTCAGAGGAAATTAGAGAATTGACACAAGAGAAAGATACTGACTTACTGTTTTCTTATTAAGTAATGCATTTAAGGGAACGGCACAGGATAAATTAATTTCACTTCATCTCTGAATAATTCCTAGTATGAATTTGAGATGGTCAGTCACAAACTTTGGATTTTTATTAGCATTAATATCATTTTCTTGTTACTTTATGTTACCAACTCAAACTTCAGCTCTTAACGAAAGAGGTTTATTCACTATTTCCTAATGAATTTAAGATTACCTTAAGATGTTTCTTTCCTTTCTTCCTGATTCAGCAAGTGTTCAAATTGAACTAACTTATACCTCTTCCAAAAAAAGAATTTGAGTTTCTGAAGAGTTGTGTACACACTGTCCTGTAGATATTCATTTTCTACATTTCCCAACCTCTCTACATTGTTTCAAAGTTATATATGTTTAAGAGAAGAAAATTGGGTGAGTCTGCCAGACTTTTAATTTTGCTCTTTTGTACCAATCTATTTTTTTCCCTCCAGTAGACAATTAATTCTGATAATTTTGCCCATTTGTGGTACTAGGAGTTATTTTTAAAAAATTATTTATTTACTTTTAAAAACCAAAATTTTTTATTTTGAAATAATCTCTAGCCTGCAGAAAAATTGCAAGTAAATAGTACAATAGACTCCCATAATACCCCTTCCCCAGATTTACCAAGTTTTAACATTTTTAGGCAGTTATTTTTTAAAATTTCGATTCCTCCAGGTAACGTTTATTTCAAATTTGAATTTTTTCAAAGTACTTTTTGTTTGGAATGCGTTTTTCTTTGCAGAAATGAAAAGTAACCTAACTTTTTAAAAATCTGAGATAAAGTTCCAAGTCGTTTTATATTTTTTGACAGGAACTTCTGTTCACTTTGGTTCTCTTTAGTTCTTGAGAGCTAATCATTTACTTTGCTATTATTTTTCCTTTATTGCCATTTTTACATAAAATAAAATGGCAGATATTTTCAGCATTCTTTAAATACTCCTGTGTAAAAGTTTGTGGTGATTTCTAAAAGAAGGATGCATGCTTAATATCTTGCATGTTTTCTTCACTTGTGTCTCTACTGGGTGTGTTTTCATGACCTTCATGTTTAAAATTACAATAGAGAAAAATATTTCTCTCTGTTCTTCTTCTCCTTCCCCTTCCTGTTCTTCTTCTTCCCCTCCCCCATTCCTTTTTCTCGCTCCCCTTTCCTCCCCTGCCCCTTCCTTCTCTCCTCTCCACCACACATGCAGTACTAATGGCAGCTGACCACCATTTGTACTCCTCCAGGTCAGGTAAAGGAGGGGGCAGCTGCCCTCCTCCCCTGGTGATAAGAGTTGTTTGCCTTCTTGGTCAGCTTTCATCCCTGGGGGCAGAAAGTAGCGGTCTGCTGGATTTTCCAACAGCCTCCTAGCTTTCCCTTGGACCAAGTTTCTTAAGGTTCCACAAGAACATGCCCCAGTGAGCAATTACATTCCTTCCCTTTACAGGTGTTTTTCTTTTCCTTCTTTTTTTTTTTTTGCTCTAACAGAGGGCACACATAGTCTGGTAGAATTTTTTTTTTTTTTTTTTTTTTTATTAGAAACTTGAAGCAATTGGGGAAGGCAGGGAGAAATAGCAGATGAGGTGTCTTTGGGTGAGTCACGGTGTTTTAGTAAGTGGGGTGAAAATGTAACAGATGAATTATCGCAATTGGTAGGTTGGAACTCTGCTGAGTTAGAATTGTCCTGTGTTCTTCCTTCTTCTCCTTCTTTGGAATGAAAGCATCAGAGCAGGGAAGGGAAGGTGCTGGGAAAATGTGGTGGTAGCTTGTGTGTGCTGGTGAATTTTCTGTTTGTTTCTAAATTTAATTTGTAAAAACAGCTGGATGATTTTATTTATTTTAAGACAGAGAACCATAGAAAGCCAGAAATCAGACTAATTTAGGGGAGTTTTACTATAAACATATTACCATGTTTACTTTGTTTGTAGGACTTTTCACAAAGATTGAGGGAAAAAGTAAACTAATGTAGCTGAAAAAGATTCTGATTTTGGATTATAAAGAATATTCTCCAAACTCATTCAATCACTGGGCATCTTCAAGTACTTTAGACTGGGACCCAAGTCAGTGTCGAGTAGGGTGCCAGCACGTTGGGCTGGGCTGAAAGTTTCCGGTTTCAAAAAAATGACCACTGGTTATAGAATTATGAAGCATTTACCGAAATAAAAAGTCAACTATTTGTATCTCTGTTCATTAGTTTAGGTTTTAAACTAATCCACGAGGTGTAGTGTTCCTTGGCCAGAAAGGAAACAGAATTTCTACCTTATTTATGGTAGAACATATATTCTGATTGAACACTCTAAATGCATTTTTAAGTTTGAATCCCAAATAAGTTATTAACAAATTTACCTAGTCCCAGTGCATCCACGGATTGTTAAGAGCTGCTAGGGATGATTGAGTTATTTGAAAACAGTGAAAATTTAATAGAGGATTAATACAATAGACATTACGTAGTCATTGGCTTCTCATGTGACAGCTCCTTTTTATTCCATGAATTCAAAGGATGGCTTAGTTTTTCATATAAAGACTATGGTTCTCAAAATATAGAATGATCATTTGGTCAAAAGCTGAAAATAAAAGATTTCCTTTAGAAGCCTCCTGGATTTTAAAATGGTGATTTGCTGGTAGCAAGTTGATTGAAAATGTTATCTGACTTGTATGAGATTTAAATAATTGACTTAATGACAGAGAGAATATTCAGTTACTGCAGTAATTGGTTGGCAAAGCCTTTAGAACAGAATTATTTAGTCCTAGTTATAAAGGATTGCACCTTTAATCAGGGTGCTTAATTTGATTTCTTGAATGTATCTGTGGCTTGTCTGACAAACTCAGTAACAAATGAGTTCTGAATTGTAGGAACCGATCAAAATGTAATCAGTGTCAATAGCCATTGTTGTAGTTTATTGCATATTGCTGTCAGCCGCTGTAATCAAGAGCTGTTGAAGTGCTTTGAAAAGTTTCCAGACTTTTGAGTAATCGACTTCATGTATCTGATGTTATGGCTGTGAAATAACCATCACTTCCTGTTTTACTTTATTTTCAAAAAGTTTGAGAAATAACATTGCACTGTCACCCATCCTTTCCCATGCCAAAGCCTCAAACTTTTTAAGTGGCATGCATGACTTAACATGGTGGTCCCATTTGGACAGGATTTTCTTTTTGAACTTTAGTTTGAAAAGGGTATACTAACAAGTTTCCTTCTGTATATAGACAAATACAGTGTAAGGGAGGAAAAAATACCTGAAACGACTAGTTTTCTGGGGGGGGTCTTAGTTGAAACAGCATTCTGGAGTGAGGGAGAAGTAAGTGTTTTCCACAAATCTCTTATTTTCTCCTTTGTGTGATTGGAGCGTAGAAACTCACTCCAGTTTCTGTTGATTGTTTGATGTCTTTCATCCTAAGCCATTTACTGCTCCCTCCCATGGGTAGGTACCACCACTGAACGCTTATACTTTTGGTGACTCAGCTGTGGTAATTACCCACTCATCAGATGATTTATGGAAATCTGCATACATTCCTGATTTGCTTTGATGCTCTCAGTAGTTCCGCGAGAGCGTGTACGTTATCTCCGTCGTGCACATGAAGAGCTGAAGTTCAGAGAGGTTTGGAGCTGACTTGTTGGGGTGGTGAGGCTGGTCAGGGCTGAGGCGGGATTGAAGCCCAGGTGTGTGTCCCTTGCTGCACTCTCCTCCCTGCTGCCAGGTCACAGCTAAGTGCAGTAGCCCAGCCTCACAAGCCACCACACTCGGAATGCTTGCCTTTCCCACTATCCTTTCCTTTTATTTCAACCAGGGTTGACTTTTTCCTTTGCAGAATTAATTGCGCTGCCCTCCTTCTCCTTCAACTCTTCTACTTCTTCTTTTTTTTAGTGCCTGTTTTACATCTTCTTTAGAGTTTACTAGATATTTGAAAGGGCATTTGTAAGAAATGCATCATTAACGTACTTTTAGGACAAAGAAAACTAATTTAGAATGAATGTCAGACATGTTACATAGAGGCTTCTAGTAAATATTTCTTGGATGAGTGTATCGATTGTAACATTAATGTGAAAGGTTACCCATGAAAGACTTTTTAAGTTTATGTGTCATTTCTGTTTTGGTTGATCATGTATTAGTCTTCAGAAAGATAATATGATGAGTATAAACCTTAGAAATGTGGGACCAGACTTACCATCCCTTTCCCCCACTGACTTCTTGTTCTTCTAATAGGAATTTTGCCATTAAGGGTACTGCCTGTTGCCCCTGTCATAACACAGTATGATAGCAATCATGCCACCTGAAACAAGTTCAAACATACAGACACTGCAAAATGCCACATGCTGTAAGCCATGGCTACTGAGTAGTACCTTATAATAAGAGTAGTAGTAGTAATAATAATAGCTGTACATGCTTTGCAGTTGAATATTTAAATGCTCTGTCCAGTTTTCCCCTACTCCCAGCCCAACCCTTATCCTTTTACTTTGATCTTCACTACAGATTTTCTGAAGTGCGAGAAATGTCTGATAAAAGAGTATGGCTCATAATATGATAAGAAATTATATGTAATGTTTTTATAGGAAACCACAGAATTCAATATTTGTGGTTTGGCTGTTTAAAGATGAGCCATTTGGTCAAGGTTTGAATTATTTTTTTCTTCCTTGCTTGCTCACCAGATGTGAAAACCTGCAATGAGGTGGACCTGGAGAATTCTATAGATTGGGAAGTGAAGACAATAACGAGTGCCCTGAAACAGTATTTGAGGTGAGCTCCTCTCGGTAGCGGGGCGGGGGAAGAGCGGACTGTTTGGATGTTTAACACACAGCAAATGCAGACTCCGAACATGCATCTCAAAAGTCAAACCTTATGAGAAAGGAGAACATTTATGACGTATCTAGTGATGTCCCAGGAAGTGTGGGACATAGTCAGTGAACATCAGTTGATAGATAAATTGCAACAGAACAGACCTGGAATAGACTTGGGTTTTGAAATAGAGTCTATTGTGGATGTGAGTTTTTGGAATTAAATGCTCTGAAACAGGAAGAAGGCTGTTCATTACATTCATTGAATCTTTTCTTTATGTTGTGGGCTAAAATGAAGACGTTTTCGTTTAAGTGTAAACCATGTGAACTTAAAGGATTATAATGATGGCATGCATATACAGAGCGATTTGAAAAGAAGTTCACTTGATGAGGTTTTTTATTTTTTTTTTTAAGATAAACTTTGAGTTTTACATTTACTATAGAAAGTATCTAGGATTTGAGTTTGAAAAGCTTCAGCATTTCTTTGAGCATTCACCTTTCTTGAGAAAAGAAAGGAAATGAATGATCACAAACCTTGAGGATAGATGAAGGACAAGTACACGGAGTAAGGGAATGGAAAACAGTCACGACTGTAATTCTTAGGCTGTGGGTCCACTGGGGACTTTGCTTTTTGCCTGGCATACAAATGGCACTGCTCCCCCATCATCAGTTCTTTTTAACCAATCCACAGGATTGATTTTCAGGTAAACACTATTTGGGTTCCAACAAGCACATTAGAATCAACTTATATTACATATTTTGTGTTTTAAAAAATTTGTATATTTTAAAAATTTCAAATTTATACAAGCAGAGAGATGCGTATAATGACTCCTCATGGCCCCATTATCCTGCTCTTCAGTTTTCAATATTCGACACTTCTTGTTTCATTAGTCTCTCTACTGCCACTTTTCGGAATAATACTTTAAAGATTTTCTAAAACGTATTGCTGCACTCAAAAATACTTGAGTGCATATCTCAAAAAAGGTAAGGACTTAAAAAAAGGACGTTATAGAAAACACAAAGAGAATATAATTATCATACCTAACAAAATGCGTATGATACAGTACTCAATCTGTGTTCCATTTTTACAGATTTTTTTTTCAAAAACGTATTTTAATGTTTGTTTTAATTCCTTCAGGATTTCAATAGTGTCAGCACATTTCATTTGGTTGGTATGTTTTAAGTCATTTTTCATTTGTGCTTTCCCCTCCCTCTATCC
>NW_020185337.1:1047178-1139804 GCF_003031525.2 Neophocaena asiaeorientalis asiaeorientalis | reverse complement strand
TTTTTGCGGTACTCGGGCCTTTCACTGTTGTGGCCTCTCCCGTTGCGGAGCACAGGCTCCGGACGCGCGGGCTCAGCGGCCATGGCTCACGGGCCCAGACGCTCTGCGGCATGTGGGATCTTCCCGGACCGGGGCACGAACCCGTGTCCCCTGCATCGGCAGGCAGACTCTCAACCACTGCGCCACCAGGGAAGCCCCTGAGTCATTTTTTAAAACAGAATTTTCCACATTTTAGATATGGCTGGTGGTATCCTCAGCTTTCTCTGTTACCTGTCATGTTTCCTATAAGCTAATAGTTAAATCTATAGGCTTCGTTAGATTCACATTCGGCTTTTGTTTGTTTATTTATTGCAAGAATACATAATAGCAGTGCTGTATTCTTCCTGTTGTGTTATTACATCAGGAGGCCTGTGTCGTCCAGTTGGCCCACTTTTTAATGAAATTACCATTTATCAGTGGGTTCAGGTGTGTGTTACCTATTTTCAAGTATTTTATTTAAAGAAGATTTAGTTTTTTCATTTTTAATTTTTTTACATCTTTATTGTAGTATAATTGCTTTACAATGGTGTGTTAGTTTCTGCTTTATAACAAAGAGAATCAGTTATACATATACATATGTTCCCATATCTCTTCCCTCTTGCGTCTCCCTCCCTCTCATCCTCCCTATCCCACCCCTCTAGGTGGTCACAAAGCACCGAGCTGATCTCCCTGTGTTTTGTGGCTGCTTCCCACTAGCTCTCTGTTTTATGTTTGGTAGTGTGTATATGTCCATGCCACTCTCTCACTTTGTCACAGCTTACCCTTCCCCCTCCCCATATCCTCAAGTCCATGCTTTGGTAGGGCTGTGTCTTTATTCCCGTCTTACCCCTAGGTTCTTCATAACATTTTTTTTTTTTCCTGGATTCCATTTACATGTGTCAGCATACGGTATTAGTCTTTCTCTTTCTGACTTACTTCACTCTGTATGACAGACTCTAGGTCCATCCACCTCACTACAAATCACTCAATTTCGTTTCTGTTTATGGCTGTGTAATATTCCATTTTATATATGTGCCACATCTTCTTTATACATTCTTCCGATGATGGACACTTAGGTTGCTTCCATCTCCTGGCTATTGTAAATAGAGCTGCAATGAGCATTTTGGTACATGACTCTTTTTGAATTATGGTTTTCTCAGGGTATATGCCCTGTAGTATATGCCCAGTAGTGGGATTGCTGGGTCATATGGTAGTTCTATTTGTAGTTTTTTAAGGAACCTCCATACTGTTCTCCATAGTGGCTGTACCAATTCACATTCCCACCAGCAGTGTAAGAGGGTTCCCTTTTCTCCACACCCTCTCCAGCATTTATTGTTTCTAGATTTTTTGATGATGGCCATTCTGACCGGTGTGAGATGTTATCTCATTGTAGTTTTGATTTGCATTTCTCTAATGATTAATGATGTTGAGCATTCTTTCATGTGTTTATTGGCAATCTGTATATCTTCTTTGGAGAAAGGTCTATGTAGGTCCTCTGCCCATTTTTGGATTGTGTTGTTTGTTTTTTTGATATTGAGCTGCATGAGCTGCTTGTTAAAACTTCCAAAACTATGTTGAATAAGAGTGGTGAGAGTGGGCAACCTTGTCTTGTTCCTGATCTTAGTGGAAATGGTTTCAGTTTTTCACCATTGAGGAGAGTGCTGGCTGTGGGTTTGTCATATATGGCCTTTTTATGTTGAGGAAAGTTCCCTCTCTGCCTACTTTCTGCAGGGTTTTTATCATAAAAGGGTGTTGAATTTTGTCGAAAGCTTTCTCTGCATCTATTGAGATGATCATACGGTTTTTTTCCTCCAGTTTGTTAATATGGTGTATCACGTCGAGTGATTTGTGTATATTGGAGAATTCTTGCATTCCTGGGATAAACCCCACTTGATCATGGTGTATGATCCTTTTAATGTGCTGTTGGATTCTGTTTGCTAGTATTTTGTTGAGGATTTTTGCATCTCTGTTCATCAGTGATATTGGCCTGTAGTTTTCTTTCTTTGTGACATCTTTGTCTGCTTTTGGTATCACGGTGATGGTGGCTTCGTAGACTGAGTTTGGGAGTGTTCCTCCCTCTGCTATATTTTGGAAGATTTTGAGAAGGATAGGTGTTAGCTCTTCTCTAAATGATTGATAGAATTCGCCTGTGAAGCCATCTGGTCTTGGGCTTTTGTTTTTTGGAAGATATTTAATCACAGTTTCAATTTCAGTGCTTGTGATTGGTCTGTTCATATTTTCTATTTCTTCCTGATTCAGTCTTGGCAGGTTGTGCATTTCTAAGAATTTGTCCATTTCTTCCAGGTTGTCCATTTTATTGGCATAGAGTTGCTTGTAGTAATCTCTCATGATTTTTTTTATTTCTGCAGTGTCAGTTGTTACTTCTCCTTTTTCATTTCTAATTCTATTGATTTGAGTCTTCTCCCTTTTTTTCTTGATGAGTCTGGCTAGTGGTTTATCTATTTTGTTTATCTTCTCAAAGAACCAGCTTTTAGTTTTATTGATCTTTGCTATTGTTTCCTTCATTTCTTTTTCATTTATTTCTGATCTGATCTTTATGATTTCATTCCTTCTGCTGAACTTGGGGTTTTATTCTTCTTCTTTTTCTAATTGCTTTAGGTGCAAGTTAGGTTGTTTATTTGAAATGTTTCCTGTTTCTTAAGGTAGGATTGTTTGTTTTGTGTTTGTTATTGTAGGTCTTTTCCTTCTTTTGTGTCTCATCCTAGAGAAGTTCCTTTGGCATTTGCTGTAAAGCTCTAGGTTGTGTTCACGACGGCCAGTCCTCTCCCTGTGCTCTGACCCGAAGCCCGAGCCTCAGCTCCCAGCCCCGCCCGCCCCGGCGGATGAGCAGACAAGCCTCTCGGGCTGGTGAGTGCCAGTTGGCACCGATCTTCTGTGTGGGAGTCTCCCCGCTTTGCCCTCCGCACCCCTGTTGCTGTGCTCGCCTCCGTGGCTCCGAAGCTTCCCCACTCCGCCACCCGCAGTCTCCGCCCATGAAGGGGCTTCCTAGTGTGTGGAAACCTTTCCTCCTTCACGGCTCCCTCCCGCTGGTGCAGGTCCCATCCCTATTCTTTTGTCTCTGTTTTTTCTTTTGCCCAACCCAGGTACGTGGGGAGTTTCTAGCCTTTTGGGAGGTCTGAGGTCTTCTGCCAGCGTTCAGTAGGTGTTCTGTAGGAGTTGCGCCACGTGTGGATGTATTTCTGATGTATCTGTGGGGAGGAAGGTGATCTCTGCGTCTTCCTCTTCCGCCATCTTCCTCAACTGCCAAAGAAGATGTTTTTAGCCACTGTTTGAGATTTTTTTTCTTAACCTTTTAAGTACAGTCAGTCCTCTGTATCCTCAGGTTGGTCCCACATTCACGGATTCAACCAACCGCGGATGGTGTAGGATGTTTATGGTCCACAGTTGGTTGAATCTGTGGAAACTGAGGCCAGACTGTAGAACTTGAGCTGCAGATTTTGATGTCGAAAGTGGGTCCTGGAACCAATCCCCTGCTTATGCTGAGGGACGACCTTATTATTATCCCTGTTCTAGAAGGGGGTAAAATGAAGACTAAATCTATGTGCTTATGTTTAGTTTGCTACTGGTAGTGACTAACTGGTTTAGATGAGGATTATGGTAATATCTCATTAGCCCCAACCCTGGGATTGGAGTGTACACTTCCTGATGATATTGACATCTTATGTGGTTTTGGTCATTGCAGTATCTCAGCATCTAGAGCTAACTCTGTCACTCAAATATGAGAGCAGAGGTTCTAAACTGGGGGTGATTTTGGTACTCTCCAGCCCTACTCCAGGGCTCTTTGGCAATATTTGGAGACATTTTTGGTTGGCAGGATTCCTGAAGAGGGATGCTGCTGGCATCTAATGCGTGGAGACCAGGGATGGACTGCTGAACATCTGCAGTGCGCGAGACGGCCCTCCCTGTCCCCAGATGTCCAAAATGTCAGTAGTGCTGAGGTTGAGAAAGCCTGTATTAGACGGATGAAGGACAGAATGGGTGAAGGATATAAAAGTAAAATAAATTTCCTATATTAATCTGACCAGCAGAGGATGGTGCTTTGCCAGGAGGTAGCTTTAAACCCAGTTTACTGTTTGGTAAGCTTATGCCTAGTACAGTTCAAAATGATTTGGTTATTGGTTGGAAGCTAAGGGCAAAACTCCACTTCTTTTGTAGTAAATTGCATGTGTGTTTTTTCCTGCTTCACATGATTCTTTCTTCCCTTGTTGGGGGAATTAGTTTAATAAACTAGAGGATCTTTTTCTGCAATACATACAGTTTCTTTCTGGTTATTTTTTTTTTTTTCTTGCGGTACGCGGGCCTCTCACTGTTGTGGCCTCTCCCGTTGCGGAGCACAGGCTCTGGACGCGCAGGCTCAGCCGCCATGGCTCACGGGCCCAGCCGCTCCGCGGCATGTGGGACCTTCCCGGACCGGGGCACAAACCCGTGTCCCCTGCATCGGCAGGTGGACTCTCAACCACTGCGCCACCAAGGAAGCCCTCTTTCTGGTTCTTGATACTCTCTGAAGTTAGTTCCTTCTTGTCTCTGGTCTTGTGTTACTTTTTCTGTTTTTTTCTCTTTACATTGCTTCATCCTATTGAATTTCACTTTTAAGCAAGCATTGCCGACAGAAGAACATTAGGAGATGCTATTATTGTATAACTTCACTCCTAACAATATACACAGGCTGCCTGAAGGTGATAAAGTGATTATCATAAAATGGCAGATGCATTGGGAGATTTGAAAGTTAGGTTGCTGTTCCCTTCCTCTATGTTATTTTTAGCAACTGAAGATGCAGTAATTAGGATTTAATTAATAAGTTTTCTGGTGATGCACCAAAGAGGAGAAAACTGAGGTTTTTATTTACCTTCATTTTGGCTACCTGGTTACGGTCAAGCAAGGGTGTTTCTTTTAGCACAAGAGGTAATACAGTGTGATGGTTTGGAGCATGGGCTCTGGAGCCAGCCTGCCTGGGTCACTTATGGCACAATGACACGAAGCTGAATATAGCTTTTCTCACCAAAGAAGCTGTTGCCCTTGAATTCTTTTCGCTGCAAATGTTGGATCGGAGGTTGAAAATAGAAGAAGGGAAATAGCCAAACATCCCCATCCCCCCCTCCGTCCCCCAACAAACACTAAAGTAAAATGAGCAAAGCCTCCAGGGTCTGGGAGATAGAAAAAGATGTGCAATAGACACATGTATGGCATCTCCCGTTTTCTTCTTCTGACTTGAGGCGAAGTTTTTTTTTTTTTTTTTTTTTTTTTTTTTAACTAAAACGAGGGTTGGGTTCCAGCCCTCTGGTTGATTTCCCATCTGTTCCGACCATAATTTTGATTTCCGGTCATGTGTTCATTTCAGCATTTCCCCATTGTCAGGGGAGAGATGAGCTATTTTGTGAGGTTTGTAGTAAAATGATTTTACCTGGAAGAAACTTCTAAGCCTGGAAATGAGAATGGGACTTTTGGGGAAGGAAATGCCACCCTAGTAAATATTATGCTTTATACCCCTAGACAGAGCCCGTTGAGAGGTAGCTCATGTTGGGTGAGAAGCCGACAGGTATGATGACTCAGTATAATGAATCTTGTATGGGGAACGTGTCATTTTTATCACTGCTTCCCCAACATTAACAATACTTAATACTTATTTTTTTATGCTGCATTGCCTGGCTAGACATACAGCAGTGATATAAGCAGCATGTAGAAGATACTTAGATACAAATTCATTTTTATTGGCAAAGAAATGCCCTCTATGGGGTTTCTGAGTGTTCTCATTTTTCCCCCTTGCTTTTCGAAGCCCTTTAACTTTCATTCTCTGACAGATTAGCATTTTCCTTCATCGCTACTTCCTGCTTGTTCGAGTTGTGAAACAAAACCAAAGGTTTCCTTCTGATTGCCTCTTCTTTTTCTTTATTTAGTCTGTGGTGTAATTCATTTTATTTTTCTTTTCTAAGTGAGAGTGTAGGGGATGAAAGGGAGGGAGAGAGGAAATAAAAGAACAGTTTTTTCTTCACTAGTGCTTTTAAGTTTTAGTGTCGGCCTCTACAGCTGTCATTTCATGTGCATGCGCACACATGTGTGTGTCCGTGTGTGTCCTGCAGCATCAAGCGCTGTATGTAAGATAAAATGGTGGCTACTAGGGGATGGTGGAGGGATAAGATTGATGGTGTATAAGGGTACAAACTTGTAATGAGTAGTAAATAGACCCTAGAGATCTAAGGTGCAGTATAATGAATGAAGACAATAATAGTACACTATAATTATGTAATGTGATAAATACTGACACATCGGTGATATCACAATATATAAGTGTATCAAAATAATAGGCTGTACACCTTAAACTTATCCAATGTTCCAAGTGAAATTTATTCAATAAAAAGTTGTATGTAGGGAACATAATCTGTAAATTTGTTTTTCCATTTTGTTGAAGTTTTATTGACGTGTAACTGACGTACAATAAACTGCATGTATTTGTAGTATACATTTTGATAAGTTTGATGTGTGTGTACATCTGTGAAGCCATCACCAAAATCAAGTGGCTGAACCCTCCCATCACCCCCAGAGTTTCCTCAAGCCCCTTTGAACTCCCTGTCTCTCACTTTTCTCTTCTCATTCCCTCATCCCTGGGCAAACCACTGGTCTGCTTTCTGTCATTATACATTAATTTGCACTTCCTATAATTTCATATAAATGGAATAACATAGCATGTACTTTTTAAAATCTGGGTTCTTTCCCTCAGCATAATTACAGATTCACCTGTGTTGTAGCAAGGACCAATAGTTCATTCCTTCTCAATGCTAACTAGTGTTCCATTTTATGGATACACCACAAATTTCTGTTTTATCCATTTACCTGTTAATAAATATTTGGGTTGTTTATAGCTTTTGGATATTATAAATAAAGCTACTAAAAACCTTTGCGTGCAAATCTTTGAGTGAACGTAGGCTTTCATTCCTCTTGGGTAAATCCTAAGAGTATAACGCCTGGATTGTACGATAGGTGTATGTTTAACTTTTGGGGAAACGGACAAACTTTTTTCCAAAGTGGTTGTTTTTCATTACATTTCCACTTACGATGTACAAGAGTTCCATTTCCTTTACATCCTTGCCAAATCTTGATATTTCGGATACAAGTCTTTAGATAATGTGCTTTGCAGATGTTTTCTTCCTGGCTTCCTGGCTTGTATTTTCATTCCCTTAAAAGTGCCTTGCAAAGAGCATTTAAAAATTTTGATGAAGTTGAATTTACTAGTTTTTATGGACTGTACTTTATGGATTGTGCTTTTGCCTAATCCAAAGACACAAAGATTTTATGTTTTCTTCTAGAAGTTTTATAGTTTTAGGTTTTACACTTAGATCTATGATCTGTTTTAAGTTAGTCGTTGTATAAGATATAGAATATGGATCCCAGTTCACTTTTGAATATGGATGTCCAGTTGTTTCAGTACCATTTGTGGGAAAAACTATCCTTTCTCCACTGAATTGTCTGTTGTTTGCTAGTATGGTGAGTTGCATTGATTTTAATTTAATATTAAGGCAGTTACATTTCTGTGATAAACCCAGCCTGGTCATGATGTATTATCCTTTTATTTATCTTGTTGAATTCCAGTTGCTAACGTTTTATTTAGAATAGTTGCATCTACATTCATGAGTAATACCAGTCTGTAGTTTTCTTATAATGTATTTAATTTTGGTACTAAGGTAAATGCTGACATCAAAGAATGAGTTAGAAAATATTCCCTCTTCTATTTTCTGGAAGGATTTGCATAGAATTGGTATTATTTCTTTTTTAACTGTTTGATAGAATTTATCAGTGAGTCATTTGGGCCTAGAGCTTTCTTATTGGCAGGATTTTTAACTACAAATTCATTTTCTCTAATTGATATGGGTTACCTGTTTCTCAGGTTACCTGTTTCTTTTGGAGTGAGACTTAGTAGTTTGTGTCTTTTGAGACATTTGTCCATTTCATCTAAACTGTTGAATTTGTGGGCATGAATATTTTCATAATATTTTATTTTCTTTGTAATACTTTAGAACCTGGAGTGATTCTTCAGTCACCTCTATTTCTGATTGGTGATTTGTGTTTTCTTTTATTTCCTAATTATTATGGCTAGACATACCAACTTTATTGATTATTTCGAAGAACCAGTTTTTGGATTTATTTATTTTCTCTGTTTCTGTTTGTTTGTTTTCTGTTTAATTGATTTCTGCTCTGATCTTTGTTTCTGTTTTTCTGCTTATTTTGGGTTTAATTTACTTTCTTTTTGGCTGTTTAAGGTAGGAAGTTTAAGACCTTTCTTTTTTCTAACATAGGTACTTAGTGGTATAAATTTACCACCAAATACTGCTTTACCAACATCCCTTAAACTCTGATATGTTGTATTTTCATTTCAATTCAGAATACTTCCTGATATTCCTTTCTTTGAGGTTTTCTAGATATCTCTGTTACTGATTTCTAATTTAATTTTTACTGTAATCAGAGAAATACCCTGTATAAATTGAACCCTTTTAAATTTATGGAGATTTGTTTCATGGTCCAGGATATCTTTATCTTGATAAATGCTTCATATGCACTGGGAAAGAATGTGTCTTCTGTTGCTTTTGGATGGCGTTTCATTTAGGTGATGGACGTACCAGTCAGGTGAAGTTGGTTGATAGCTTTGGTCAAATCTTCTCTATCCTAACTGATTTTGTCTGCTCATTCTATCAGTTATTGAGACACAGAGGTATTTAAGTCTCTGGCCATATTTGTGGATTTGTCTATTTCTCCTTGCAGTTCCATCCATTTTTGCTTCCTGGATTTTGAAGATCCTGTTATTAGACCCACTAACATTTAGGATTGTTAAAAAAAAACAAACAACCATTTAGGATTATTATGTCTTCTTGATGAATTGACCTCTTTATCAATATGAAATGACCTTCTTTATCCCTGGCATTTTTTGGGGGCTTTTGCATATGTTTAAAATTTTTTTGTGTGTGTATCTTTGATGTCTTTTTTTTTAAGCGTTTGAAGAGGAGTTTCTGGGCTACGTGATTTAAACTTTTTAAAAGTTTTTATCTTTTATCTTGCCAGATTGCCCTCCAGAAGGGCTGTACAGATTGATAACTTGTCTTAGTGTTCTTTAGGTGTTTATAGAGTCTGGAGATCTGGTCTTTTAAAATTTAAGATATGTATAAATGTTGATTGAACTGTAACATTCTGTTGACCACAGGATAAAAATCTACCATTTATGTAATCTGTTTGTAGAAAATTAAAATGATATGGGTGTTTTTTAAGTTGTCATCAATTTTATTTCATTTCTCTGTCATTTCATAGGCATACATCAATATTGGATATCATATTTTTATAATAGAGATGTAAGAGAAGAGGACTGGAGGGACTTACCTGGTGGTCCAGTGGTTAAGAATTCACCTTCCAGTGCAGGGGGTGTGGGTTCGATACCTGGTCGGGGAGCTAAGATCCCACATGTCTCATGGCCAAAACAAAAAAACAAAAACAAAACAAAACATAGAAACAGTATTATAACAAATTCAATAAAGACTTTAAAAATGGTCCACATCAAAAAAATCTTAAAAAAAAAAAAAAGAGGACTTGATTTCTTTAAATTTGTTTAATCTTTTCCATATTTTTTTTGTGGCATCCAGTTAATATCCTAGAGGTGATTTTCAAAATTATATGTTTATATTTGGTTGGATAGAATATTTGACTTTAAATAAGTTAGTATGTGGAAGGGAGTTTTATACATGAAATCACATGTTTATAAAGGTACTTTCCAAGATTAAATATGAAATACTGTGTGCTTAGATCTGATAGAGATTTGTGACTACTTAAACTTGGACAGTGTGTGGTGCAGATAACACTTAATAAAGGAATCCATTTGAATGATGTATCTTCTTTGATATGTAAAAGTATTTCCTAGGGAAGTTTTGTACATTAAGAAATGCATGACATATTTAATATCTTTTTATAAAAAATGAATGCAAGAAGAGGTGACCTATTTGTATTTGTTTGGTAATTCTAAGCTGTCCTTTTAATACAGGAGTCTTCCAGAGCCGCTGATGACCTATGAATTACACGGAGACTTCATTGTTCCAGCCAGTACGTATTACGTCTAGGTGGTAGAAACAGTTTTGTGATTGACAGTGTGTACAAACTGAAATTTCCACATGAAAAATTTATCTTTGTTATTGTAATCTGTGTTAAAAATGGAAATCACTTTGCTGTCCTTTTAATACAGGAGTCTTCCAGAGCCGCTGATGACCTATGAATTACATGGAGACTTCATTGTTCCAGCCAGTACGTATTACATCTAGGTGATAGAAACTGTTTTGTGATTGACAGTGTGTACAAACTGAAATTTCCACATGAAAAATTTATCTTTATGTTATTGTAATCTGTGTTAAAAATGGAAATCACTTGAGGAGGTGTTTGCCCCCCCTTTTAGAAGATGAAAAAAGGGACAATTCATATATTTCTTCATTCATTCATTCATTCACTCACAGACATGTATTTATATCCTACTGTGCACTAGTCACTGGTATATAATGAATATATAGAGCCATGAAAGGATTTCTGCCCCCAGGAGCCAATTCTTTAGCAAGTATTGGGGCACACACACCTCTCCCTGGACCATAATGTATATAATAATGACATGAGCATAGTACGATGGGAGCACAGGAGTATTTAACCTACAGAAGGTTGGGGAGATTAGCAGATTCGGAGAGATTCGCATGTTGGAAATGACTTCACGTAGAAGAATATTGAGATGGAAATTGCCGGCAGAAGGAATATTGTGAGCTCATACCGGAAGCCCACACAATATTTGGTAGAGAGTGAATTCTATGTGATAAAATGTTAAATGAAAAAGGCTTATAGTTGGTAGCATTTTAATTTGTGATTAAATTTTTTGTGAGTCATGCTCATTTCAAGCTTTCTTGTTTTCTCTCTCTGATATACTCTCTTACAGTCTCTGTTGTACACACTCACTTTTTCTATTCGACACTTGGTGTTAAATCATCCCAGTCTTCCAAAATATTCTGGTGTTAGGTATTTAATAGTTAAGGAAAGGAAGGTGGAGACATGTTAAGTAACTTGCCAGATTTTGGAGATCTTTATTTAAAATTCAAAACCCCAGTTCCACTGGCTAAAACCTGCAGTATTGGTTTTCACAGGTGCACTGACAGTAGTTGTAACTGTATCTCCATTTCCTTTTATTTTCTTCCCTTGGACGTATTCCATCGTTTAATCTGTTGAAAACTTTAGAGCAATCCCTTGGGTCCTGTGTTACTCCTGCCTGAACATTGCTTTAAATGTATCTTCTTGTGAGGTCCCTGCTCCAGCCAGCACGAAGTTTCCTAAGGTTGCAGAAAGAAGGAATAGTTAGGCCCAGTTAGACTCTACATATAAAACAGGCATTTGGAAAAGGCAAAAATATGGTTCTGTTCACTTTTGTTTTCACATGGAAGAGGATTTCTTTTTTCTTTTTAAAGGGAGTTTGTATGATCAAGGAAGTGGGGGAAAGATTTCTTGGCAAAAACTCAAGCAAATGCTTAGTTGTTTTGATTCTTCCCCGTGGCATTTTTGGCAAACCAGGGGAAGAGGAATTAAACTCTCATTGGAGGACAGTTGTTTCATGTTTGCCTCAGAGACTGGAAAAAGCAGAAGAGTGCCAATTTTAATCTAGAATCCTTTGAGAATTGGAGAAAGATAAAGGGATTATGGAATAAAGTTTTCAGTTACCACAGGTTACTATCATTATCACGCCTTGTAACCGAATCCAGTGTGTTTGAAGTTCTAACATCGATGTATTTTACCAGATGAAGAGGTAGGAACTTACAAGTGTTTACTAAGTCCGTGGTGGTAGGAGGTGAGTTTCAAGAGTTGTTGAGGCTATCTTTCAACACTGTGGGAGCAGACATTGTGCCAGTATGAAGGGTAGCATCACCTCCTAGACAAGTACCTTGTGTTCTGCTTCCTATGTTGGGATCTGACATAGAGTCTTCACAATGATTTGAATAACAAGCCTGTTCCAGAGAAACACTGTAGCTACTGTAATTATTGGCAGGTATTTGCACCCAGGTGGAGTTACGGTTGGCATGGGACCCATAGTTACCTTATTTAATGGGGAAAAGTACGTATATTAAATGGGTGTATTCTCATGGCCAACATTTCCAGTGCAGACTTTCATTTTTTATTCAGCTCTCTTGTGAGCACTCTCAGGAAAGAGTATAGAAGCAGGTCCTCTGATCTTTGCATGTGTCCTTTCCAGTGTTGACTAAAACGGTCACAGAAATCAGGTGGCCAGGATTAGTCTCCTCTTGAATAATGTTGGAAACTTGGAATTGCAGTTAAGCTATCATTTTCCATTAACGATGGCAGAGATTCCCTTGTTTTGCTGCAGTGTCTTAGCTGAGCTGACTTCTAGAATGAGCAAGCATCACCCATCTCTGTTACTGCCTCTCACACCAGCATGGAAACTAAATTTTGATTCTTTTCAGTCATGTGCAGTAGTTTCAGTCTGTTCTGTGGTGTTGCGATGGTCTTTTCTCCCCTCCCTGCTGAGGGTTCTGAAGGTTTCTCCTGGGTCCCTTCATTTCTTCTCATCAGTTTCTTTCCTGTAGAGTTCCGTTGAGAACCTGTGAGTTAATTTCTGGGGTGTGTGATACAAATGTGAATTTTCTTTCTTTGTTGTCACCACAGAAGGCAAACATCTTTTGTTTTTCATTCTTAAAAGAAATACCTACTGGTCAATGGTGAATGCATTGAGAAATTAAAAAAACCTTTTTTTGGAAAGCGTCCAAATAACCCTTTCAGCTGAGGGAGTTAACTTAAAATTGCTAAAAGGAACTGGAGACCCCCTGTCTAGGAAAGTCACTCCTGTGTGTCTTCTGCACTTCTGGTCACCAAATGTGTGGGTTTTCCCCACACCAACCAATTCTGTGATGCCAGCTGCGTGTCCTGCAGTTGGATTCAGGTCTGATTCTGTTTATCTGGAGTTAGCCTCTGATCCCACAAGTTAAGGACTTGTCCTACAAAACTGCACCCCCCATGAAAGACACCAGTTCCAAGTCCCAGGTTATCCCTGGTACTTTTGACTGACTGGCTAGAAATCAGCTTTCCCATAACCCCTACCTTGGACATGAGAATTTGCTAGAGTCCATACCCTGTGCTAGGGGGATTTTTATGAAGGCTTCATCCTGTAGCCATGATGGATTGTTAGCTCCATTTCTTGCCCCCTCCCCTCTCCAGAGAATGGTGGGTAGATCTGAAAATTCCAAGCTTCTAACCTCTCTTGTGACCAGCCCCCATCTAGAAGCCCACCAAAAGTCACCTCATTGAAACAGAAGATGTTCTTATCAGCCCCCAAATTCCAGGGGACTTAGGAGCTTGGTGTAAGACATTCCAATCATTCAGGAAATGACAGAGGCCCTAGGAGCTCTGTATCAGAAACTAGAGGGCTTCCCTGGTGGCGCAGTGGTTGAGAGTCCGCCTGCCGATGCAGGGGACACAGGTTCGTGCCCCGGTCTGGGAGGATCCCACATGCCGCGGAGTGGCTGGGCCCGTGAGCCATGGCCGCTGGGCCTGCGCGTCCGGAGCCTGTGCTCCGCAACGGGAGAGGCCACAGCAGTGAGAGGCCCTCACCCCGCAAAAATAAAAAAAAAATAAATAAATAAACTAGAAATACTAGAACAAAAGACTCTCAGAGCACCCCCAAATACAAGGCTTTTAGGAGCTCAGCATCAGGAACTGGGTGCAGAGACCAGTATACGTATATTTATTATTATTTCACACCATCCATCTTGCAAGAGAATATAATGGGCCTTTAGTATAGAAATTTGTAAGATGAAAATACAGTTTGCTTGGTTTACGCAGGAGTCAGAAGGTCGTTCCCAGCTGGGGAAGGCTGGCAGGCATTTACCTGGATCTCTTACTGCATGATGTTTATTACCTTTGAGAATGTTGTAGTCCTTGGTGTGTGTCTCAGCCTTTCAGGCTCAGAGTCTCTGACGGATCATATTGGTAAGAATTGGATCTATGCTTCAGGGCTGGACTCACGTTAAACTTGGTTTGAGAATGACAGCTGAAGCCTGGACACCTAATATGGCAGCACACGAAAGATTTCTGTCCCCCAGACCAGAACACTTGTCTTGCTGTCTTCAGTATGTTTTCTTCCTGTAGTCAAGTTACCTGGGAAGCAAAATCACAATCACAAAGTTCTTTAGTCACTTATGATGAAAAAGAAAACTATTATAGGATCCAAGGCACTGGCATTTGCTTAGCCAGAATGTTCTATCCTTATTGGTAAACCTGCAGGGGAAACAAGACAAAATCATGTTGTCTTGGTGAGGAGGGACTCAGAAATCTGGAAATTAAAGGAATCGGATGCTTAATGACATCAAGCTATCTTAGCCTGCTGTGGTCAATTTCTGGTATTATGTAGTGTCTCCCACAGAAGGACTGGGATGCCTGATGTCTGGTAATTGAAGCCCCGTGTGCTGTGGGAAGTGCTTGAATGGTTACTGCTAATGCTTTCCTGAAATTACAGTATTACTGACTGATGACGTTTAAATATCAAATTTAAGTTTCCCTGTCTGTGTGTCTTTGATAAGGTCAAGTAAGCTACGCTCCTATCTTTTTCAGGCTCCATTAGCTGGCATAGCAACATAAGCAGGTAGACATTAAGTGTTGTAGATGCTGATTTGTAGTTTCACAATTAAAAATGCTTTTGCTGTTACAGCAAACTCCGGTCCCTGGCATTCGTCAGGAATTTAGTGTTATGATTCATTCAGTATCTCAGATTTTTAAAAAGTTACGCTGTGCATTCTTTGTAATTTATATCAATTAAAATTTAATGAAATGCACGTAGCATAAGCAACTAAGGGTAATTTATCTTAGAAAACTTTTTGAGTACCTTAAAGTTATTATTGTAGCCACATGAAAATGCCCGTTAATACAAAGCATTAATTAATATCAAAATGAAACAAGATGGAGAAAAAGTTTTACTGTACACAAATTCTTCTTTTTCGAAGAAAAGGGAAAAAGCAGACTTGGCAAAGAATGTGTGTATGATTTCAAATGAGATGGGAGTGAGCTGGTGGGAGAGGGACTCAAAAAAGCAAGTGGAAGGTTTTGATTTTATTTTTAAAACTGATTCTAGTATTTTCCACTTAGAAATGAAGGCCCTTATCCTTAGAAGGTGGGAAGCTATTTTCCTATCTTGTGTTTCTCAATAAGTAATAAATAAAAAAATATTAAAGTTGGGTTTTCTTTGGAGGAAAATGATTATTAATGACGACACACACAAGTTAGAAAGTGTTTCAGTGAAGTTTTCAAAAATTTTCAGTCTGTGAATGTACAAAATTCTTATTGTAGGCAGTTATTCTTTGCTTCCTTTGGAATTGTTGACTTTTTCAGAGGCCCTGCTTTAATTTCATTTTAAAAATCAAAGCTGTGAGTTGAAAATGCTATTATATTTTTATTGCTTTCATTTTCCTCCAGCTTTGATTTAGTAAGGCATTATGTTGGTTTTAACTCCGATTAAAAACTTGATTGTAATTTATCACCTAACTCTTTAGATAGCTGTACTTTTATTTTCGAAGACAAATGTAGTCTGTATCAAAGAGTCTTTTACATGATTTGATTGTTTGCGTTCTGCTTTATCATGTGCCTGTTCATTTCCTAGCCTTTTCCCTCCCCTCCCTTTAGCAACAATGTGTTCTGTGTTGTAAAATCTCATTCCTCTCTCTCAGACACTACTCCTGGAAGTGTAAATTGGCGCAAACTTAACTTTACAAACATTGGGAGCGATCTAAATATTCATAAAATTGATGGTGTGCACTCCATTTAAAGGCATGGAGAGATGTCCATTATATATATATATTTTTTTTAATTAATTAATTTTATTATTTAATTTTGGCCACGTTGGGTCTTTGTTGCTGCACGTGGGCTTCCTCTAGCTGTGGCGAGCGGGGGCTACTCTTCGTTGCGGTGCGCGGGCTTCTCGTTGCGGTGGCTTCTCATTGTGGGGCATGGGCTCTAGGAACACGGGCTCAGTAGTTGTGGTGCATGAGCTAAGCTGCTCTGTGGCATGTGTGGGATCTTCCTGGAGAAGAGCTCGAACCCATGTCCCCTGCATTGGCAGGCGGATTCTTAACCACTGCGCCACCGGGGAAGTCCCTCCATTATATATTAAATGAAGTAGGTTGTTTGAACATCTCATTACAAAAAAGGAAGGAAAACTCTGAAATGATTAAATTTAAAAGTTACTAGGGTAGCCACTATAGAGAGCAGTATGGAATGTCCTTAAGATTCTAAAAATAGAGATACCATATGATCCAGCAATCCCACTCCTGGGCATATATCTGGGAAAGATGAAAACTCTAATTCGAAAAGATATATGCACCCCAGTGTTCATAGCAGCACTATTTACGATAGCCAAGACATGGAAGCAGCCTAAATGTCCATCAACAGATGAATGAGTAAAGAAGATGTGTGTGTATACACACATACACACACACAATGGAATATTAGCCATAGAAAAGAATGAAATAATGCCATTTGTAGCAACGTGGATGGACCTAGAGATTATCATACTAAGTGAAGTAAGTCAGAAAGAAAAAGACAAATACAATATATCACTTACATGTGGAATCTAAAAAAAATGATACAAATGAACTTATTTACAAGACAGAAATAGACTCACAGACATTGAAAATAAACTTATGGTTACCAAAAGGGAAAGGGGAGGGGGAAATAAATTAGGAGCTTGGGAGTAACAGGTACACACTACTATATATAAAATAGATAAACAACAAGGACCTACTGTATAGCACAGGGAATTATATTCAATATCTTGTTGAAAAAGGATCTGAAATAATTTAAAAAATTACTAGCTTATCTTAGGTTGAGATTTACTGTGTGAGTAACTTTAAGGAACTTTTTGCTGAAACATAACAGAAATGTGCACAAATAATAAGTGTGCAGCTTGATTTTCAGAGTCAAGATAGCCATGTAATCGGCCCCCAGATCAAGAAATAGAACATTGGGGAATTTCCTGGTGGTCCAGTGTTTAGGATACTGCGCTTTCACAGCCGAGGGCCCGGGTTTGATCCCTGGTTGGGGAACTAAGATCCCACAAGCCAAGTGGTGCAGTCAAAAAAAAAAAAAAAAAAAAGAAGGCCCTGCCCGGGGGGCGGAGGGGTGGAGAGCCCCCCTGCCGATGCAGGGGACATGGGTTCGTGCCCCGGTTGGGGAGGATGCCACATGCCGCAGAGTGGCTGGGCCCGTGAGCCATGGCCGCTGAGCCTGCGCATCTGGAACCTGTGCTCCGCAACGGGAGAGGCCGCGACAGTGAGAGGCCCGCGAACCGCAAACAAAACAAAACAAAACATTGTCAGAAGCCCTTCCTGATACCCACACGGTCACCATCCACCCCCATGATATGTGAGCACACTCCTGACTTCTGACACCACAGGTGAGGGTTGCTGCCTTTGACCTTTTCTGTAAATGGAATCAAACATAATATACCAATGTGTCTGGCTTCTTTTGCTTATCTTGTGAGATTCATTCCTGTTGAGTGAATCAATGGATCATTCACTCTCATTGCAGTACAGTATTCCATGGTATGAATATACCACCACCCTCCTGTTCTGCTCTTGATGGGTACTTGAGTTGCTTTGGTTTTGGACTGTTACCAAGGGTGCTGCTGCCGAGAACATTCTGCCATGTGTCCTTTAGTGAATGGTCCTATGAATGACATTTTGGGGTCGTTGGGAATGTGTGTGTTCAACATTAGTAGATACTGCCTAACTAACAGTTCTCCAGAGTGGTTGTACCATTTAATTATTCCCACCCAGTTACTCTATGACAGTTCCAGTTTCTTCGTGTCCTTGCCCAAGCTTAATATTCACTTAAAGCCATCCTGATGGGTGTATAGGAATCCTTTATTGTGGTTTTAATTTCTGTTTTTCTGATAACTAATGAGGTTTAGTGCTTTTTCCATACACTTATTGGTGGTATGGCTGTCCCCTTTCATGAAGTTTCTGCTCCATGCTTTTCCCTGTTTTTCTTTTGGGTTCTCTCTCTCTTTTCTGATTTGTAGGAGTTCTGTGTAATCTGATTGCTTGGTCTTTCTCAACTCTATATGTTTCAGATTTTTAGTGTTTTTTTCAACTGAATTTTTATTTTATCTATGTTTCCTAAAATTTTAGCAGAAAAGATATTTAATTTTTACAATGATAAGAAGGTGAAACTATTATCGTTTTGAAAAAAAAAAATTCCCTAAGTCAAGCAGAGAAAGATAAATACTGTATCATTTCACTTATTTGTGGAATTAAAAAAAAAAAATCCAAAACAAAAAACCCAAGTTCATAGGTACAGAGAACAGATGGATGGTTGACAGAGGTGGGAGGCCAGGGGGTGGGCAAAGTGGGAGAAGTGGGTCAAAAGGTACAGACTTCCAATTATAAGGTAAATGAGAAAAAAAAAAAAAAGATAAATGAGTCATGAGGATGTAATGTACAGCATGATGACTATAGTTGCTAATACTGTATTGTATATTTGAAAGTTGTTAAGAGAGTAGATCTTTTTTTTATATAAATTTATTTTATGTATTTATTTTTGGCTGCATTGGGTCTTTGTTGCTACACGTGGGCTTCTCATTGCAGTGGCCTCTCCTGCTGCGGAGCGCGGGCTCCAGGCACGCGGGCTTCAGTAGTTGTGGCTTGCGGGCTCTAGAGCGCAGGGTCAGCAGTTGTAGCACATGGGCTTAGCTGCTCTGTGGCATGTGGGATCCTCCCGGACCAGGGCTCGAACCCGTGTCTCCTGCATTGGCAGGCGGACTCCTAACCACTGCGCCACCAGGGAAGTCCCAAGAGAGTAGATCTTAAAAATTCTTATCACAAGAAAAAAAATTGGTAACTTATTGTGGTGATCATTTTGCAGTGTATCCAAATATTGAATCACTATGTTGTACACCTGAAACTAATATAATGTTACATGTCAATTGCACCTCAGTTATAAAAACCAAACAAAAAAGCCCCACCAAATTCCCTGTTCTTTTTTTTTTTACATCTTTATTGGAGTATAATTGCTTTACAATGGTGTGTTAGTTTCTGCTTTATAACAAAGTGCATCAGTTATACATATACATATGTTCCCATATCTCTTCCCTCTTGTGTCTCCCTCCCTCCCACCCAAATTCCCTGTTCTTGATCTGCTTTATCTTTCCCCTTCCCTTCCCTTTCTTCTGTTTTGAACCATTGGTCTGAAATCCCACCATCCCCATCCTCTTCAGCACTTCACTCTTTAACCTCCTTTTTTGTAAAAATTGGTAAATTTAGCTGTGGCCCCTTCTCTGTCTTTCAATTCCCCAGTCTCCCGTAACTCTGGATAGCACTAGCTCCCCAGTCTTTGCAGGTTTCTTCTCACTTGACTTTCTGATGACCCTGAAACTCCCTGGTCCTCTTGTCTCTTCCTCCTCCTGTGCTTTGCTTAGCTCCCTGGGCATCTCCCCTGTACGTCTTTGGAGCTCTTTTCCCCACCGCGTCCTCTGTTAGCCTCTAAAGTACTCGGGCAGTCTTGGCCACGTGCTGGAGGTCACACCCTTTGGAGAGCGTGGCTGGCCTTCAGCTCTAAAGCTTCCCTCTAAAGCTCTTCCCCTTCCCAGATACCTGCTAGAATACCAGCCCCTGAATGTCACTTTCTCCATCACTTCCACCATTATCTTCCTCCCCAAACCCGCTTTGCCTCCTGGGTTCCTGTCTGTCAGCAGAACTGACCATACTGCCAGGTAACCAGGACATGAAACGTCGGTCATCTTTGCCTCTTTCCTTTGACCCATAGCCGGTCTGAGGCTAAATCCTGTCAATTCTACCTCTTCCATAGTACCTCTGACATAAGAGGAACACAGACATCAACAGTGACGTGAACAGCATCAGCAGTGACTGCTAACAGCGGTCCAGTGCCTCTGTATGCCAGGTGCTGGGGCTAAGTGCTTTAAAGATGCCGCCTCACGGAATCTCAAGTGGCCTTCTGAGGTAGTGCTATTCGCTTCATTTTGCAGGTGAGGACCCTGAGGCCCAGCGAGGTTAGGTAACTTGCCCAAGGCCACTTAGCTCTCACTTGGAAGCGGTGATTCTACCATCTGACTGCAAACTATACTTCTTTGCTCTATTTCCTTATTTGTAGTTTGATCCCTTTCCCCACCCCAGTCCCCGCCCCTTCCTGCCTCAATACTTCTTGACCACATAGCTGTTCCCTCTTAGTTTGCTCTTTTCCCCATTCTAATTCATCCTCTACAAATGTCAGGTATGTCTTCCCCCCAGTTTAACTCTCCTCATATCCCTTCCTTGCTTTACTTGCAGTGACTAATTTAGAAGCAACCAGTAAAGACAAGTTCTCTTTTTTAACTAATTTTTATTGGCGTATAGATGATCTACAATGTTGTGTTAGTTTCTGCTGTACAGCAAAGTGAATCATTTATACATATATCTACTCTTTTTTAGATTCTTTTGCCAGGTAGGTCATTACAAAGTATTGAGCAGAGTTCCCTGTGCTATACAGTAGGTCCTTATTAGTTATCTATTTTATATATAGTAGTGTGTATATTGTCAATCCTGATCTCCCAATTTATCCCTCCCCCCACTTCCCCCTTGGTAACCATAAGTTTGTTTTCTACATCTGTGACTCTATTTCTGTTTCGTAAATAAGTTCATTTGTACCATTCTTTTTTAGATTCCACCTATAAGCGATATCATATATTTGTCTTTCTCTGTCTGACTTACTGCACTCAGTATGAAAGTCTCTAGGTCCATCCATGTTGCTGCACATGGTATTATTTTGTTCTTATTTATTATTATTTTTTAATTTATATATGTATATATATTTTTATTTTGTTCTTTTTTATGGCTGAGTAATATTGGTCTTTATGGACCAGAGTTTGGCCCTGACCACCTTTATGTAAGCTTAGGAGCGGTCTCTGAATAGGCTGTGTATTTTCTCACACTGTTTGCTGAATCCAGAATGTACCCCACACTCCTTAGTTCCACCCTTCCCTGAAACCTCTCCCGTTCTTCAAGCCCTGACTCAAACATTCTCCCTTATGCGAAACCTTTCTGAGCATCCCTGGCAGCTCTCTGTGAACTTCCATAGCGATTTGTAACCTTCCTTCCTGCTGTGGTAAACGGAGCACCTAGTTCTTATGGGTCACTTCTTTGACACCCCTGACAACTCTAGCATAATTCTCAATAATAAGCATTTTATCGATTTGTCCCATAATATTCTATCAACACAATAAAGGGAATTTGGGCACATTGTTCGTAAGAGCCATGGATGATCATTAATACCAAAGTCTAAGGGATAAAGGTAATATATTCAATATTTGTTCGCTAGAGCTGCTGTGACAAAGTATCACAAACCAGATGGCTTAAAACAGCAGAAATTTATTCTCTCACAATTCTAGAGGTGAGGTCCCAAATCAGGGTGTCAGCAGAGCCATGCTTCCTTGGAAGGCTCTAGGGAAGGAGCCTTGCCCCATCCACCTTCTGGTGTTTCCTGGCAGTCCTTGGCATTCCTTGGCTTGTAGGCGCATCTCTTCAATCTCTGTCTTCATTGATACATGATACTCTCCCGTATGTCTGCCTTCATGTGGCCATCTTCCCTCTATGTCTTTGTTTTCTTATCAGGATACCAGTCCTTGGATTAAAGGACCACCCTGCCCCACTGTGGTCTCATTTTAACTAACGATATCTGCAGTGACCTTATTCCAAATAAACACTGTCAAGTACGTCTCATTATTCTAATGTTTTGACATCTGGGGCTTGACTGACCCTGGGGAGACTGCCCTTCCTGGGGCTAACCAATTCCTAGAGATATTTAACCTGAGCACACTTTCCAAGTGCAGACTAACCAATCCAGAGCCCGTTTTTCCCTCCCCGACCCCAGCTTTCGGGTTCTAACACTCCAGACCAATATTCTTCTACCTTAACTGCCTCAGAGCCAGGAACCAGGTAATCAGGAACAATCTCTATACCCCCGAGCCTGCTGAAAAAATTCATAGCAACCAGTCTTAAGCCTGCTTACCCTGCCTTGCCTGTTCCTTCACGTGGATACTGCAATAAACCCTCTTGCCCACATTTTCCTTTTGCTCATTGCCTCCTGACCTCCCCGGTGCTTCCCCATGCGGCCCTGCATGCCATGCCATGCCTCCCGTTTCTAGGGATCTGTGAGGACAAGCATCTTCGTTCCTGAGAGTTGTTTCCATGTCTGCGTGTCTTACCACACCTGATAAAAACAAATCCCTGGTACATTTAAAAATAGTCGCATTCTGAGATACTGGGGTGGAGGAGGGTTTGCAGTTTCAGCATATCATTTTGGGGGGATAAAGTTTAACCCATAAAAGGGAGGAACCTAATCCTGGTATTTTATTTACATTCCAATGTGGGGCAGTGACCCAGTGACTAGACTCTTCAGGTAAGTGAGGAGCAGACTTGAGGTGCAGCGTGCCAGAGGGAGAATCCGTAGTCGCCCTCTCTTCTTAAATATCAGCAGAGGGAAAGGCACTAATTGCAGCCCCGCTGACATTACGTCATAGGGGGAGGCTTAGAAGATTCATAATAGGGAGAAAGATGGATGGATGGATTTTCTTTTCCTTTGAAAAGTGGCAAAATACATGTAAATTATCTGCTTGAAGATTTAACGGATGAGCTATTGTAATTGTTTTTAGGAATATATTTGATTCTGAGTTCTCTGCTAACCACTTTTTTTCTTTTTCTTTTCTTTCTTTTTTTCTTTTCTTAAAAGAAAGCGGCAGCCCAGAATCTCGTGTTAACGCTATCCATTTCTTGGTACACAAACTGCCGGAGAAAAATAAAGAAATGTTGGATATTCTGGTGAAACACTTAACAAAGTAAGCCTCTTTTTCTTCCGAACTTGCTTTATTTTGCTCTGGGCACCGTGCGGTGGTGTCAGATATGTAACACTTGGAGCTGGGGCTGTTTACACAATACCAGGGACCACACCTGCGAGGGCAGGCTGGACACTTGCCTTATTGTGTGTGTTTTGGACAAGAGTGATGAAATATGATGCTTTCATGAAGTCGTATAATTATTTGCTTAACGTCACTGCCAGCAACTCAGGGTTTGATTTGAAGTAAGAAAAGAGAATCTTATACATTTCCCTGCTTACAGATTCTGGAAATGTGATTATAAGCCTGTTAGCAAATTTAGCTTTGGTTTCACACCTACCTAACTCTGAGTCTGAACATGTCCTTCAAGTTTGTTTAATCCAATAATACGTAGTTATTTCATAGGATCCAGTTTATTCCTTTCACTCCCTCTTTACAAAGCAAGCAAAAACTAAGAATTCAGTGGGAAAATTAGCTCTTTCTTCATATATAAAGGACTCCTAGATCACTGTAATTGTAAAATTTTAGAGGTGGGAGGAAGCTGAGGAATGCTGTGTTTTACAACTCATATTTCACATGAAAAAGCAACTGAAGGCCAGAGGATATTATGAGTTTCCAAGGGTCCTACTGCTAGTAAAGCTGTTCATTCATTTGGCCAGAAAGTATTGGTTGAATGCCTTCTTAAGGTGCTAGCTGATACGAAGATACACAGTTGAACAAGATAGACAAAGTCCCTACTTTCATGAAGTCCCTTCTTTCTAAGACGGAAAAGATAATAGACATTAAAAATAAAAATATAAAATAATTTCAGGTGATAAATGGTAAAAAGACCAAGTAGAGTGAGGGATAAAGAATATATGTTGGGTTTTGGACTATAAAGTGGGTTGTTATGGAACTTCGTTTCTGAGGATGAGACCTTTTGAGTTGAGACCCGAATTAGGTTGCAGGGCTGCTGAGAACAGTTGTCCAGGTTGTTCACTGCACAATGGTACTGGGAGAGGGATGAGTTGGGTGTTCTGATCAAGCTCTGTGTGCTTGTGAAGGTGATTCTTACAAAGGTGCCATGTGGTCTAGTAGTGCCTGGAAGCGAGGGTATAATGACCTGGGGAAAGAAGCAATGTTCTAAGTAGAAAGGAACAGTAAATGAAGGTGTTCAGAGACACAAGCTTAGCATACACATAGAATTATTAAGAAAGATGCTGTGGTTAAGCAGAGCATCAAAGAAAGGGAGGTAGGAAGGTAGGCAGGGACCCCATCACATGGGGCCTTGCCAGATGCGGTGATCTCAGTGGCAGACACTGAGGACAGTTGAGTCTGGCTCCTTGTTTTTAGGGAAATACAGAGTTGCAAAATACTCTACATGCCACAGTTATTGCCCCTTCTTTTAACCAGAGACCTTTCTTCCCCCCCTCATCTTATTAGTGTTTCAAATCACTCCAAGCAGAACCTCATGACCGTGGCAAATTTAGGAGTGGTGTTTGGACCAACTCTGATGAGGCCACAGGAAGAAACTGTTGCTGCCATCATGGATTTGAAGTTTCAGAATATTGTCGTGGAAATTTTAATTGAAAACCATGAAAAGGTAAAAGTGCTTTTTTTTTTTTTCCAGAAGGGAATTCCTGTTTTGGGCTCGTCCCTGTGTGAGGTACAACTGTCCTCTTAGATTTTCCTTCTCTCTCTTTTTATTTAATGATTTTATTATATGATGGTGAGCCTGGTTCTGAGAAGTCCTCATGGAGCTTCTGTCTTTGGATGGAGTTCCACAAATCTGAAGCTTACCCGGTCTTCTGTTATCTCACTGGTTTAAGGAAGCAAGGTTGAATCTGGATGCAAACGAATATCGGCAGTGTCATTGTGGACTGTTTATGTTTTTTGCTGCCTTTGTTCCTATCCTTGGATTTCTCACTGAAATTCTGTTTACTGTAACACAGGGAAAACATTTTTTGTCTATCTGTATCACACTCTCCCCAGAAAAACACACACAACTGTCCCTCTCCCTTCAATTGTGCTAACAATTTCAGGGGATTCACAGCATCCTCAAACCCGGGGCCTCCAGGTTGAGAATCTCTGGTTTAAAATGAATCTTAGGTAACATATCCTGTTGTTTGTTTCTCTGTATTCAAGGGAATACATGATTTTTCAAAATACAATAGACTCTTTCAAGAACTTTTAGATATTTTCCCCTCCTTTATTCTGTTCATATAGATCAGGACCTTGCTAATAACTTTCCTCACTTTTAAGATAGGGAATTGGAAAACTTAAAATGCTTGTTCAACAACTTTAATTGTTTATAAATTTTCTAAAATTTTGAGATTGCGTTATATGCCAAGCATGTATTAGGTGCTGGGAGGTGAAGATGAACATTACAGTCCCTGATGGAAAGCGGTTCACGATCTAGGGGGTTGAGCCCTGTTTCGGGACTTGTGTCCCACAGCACACATCCCTGTCTAACATATTATGCAATCGACTTATTTTTCTAGTTGTTATCTATTTCTTTCTTCTAGATCTTTGAGGGCAAAGATCTTTTTGCACATTTAGAATAATACCTGGTATTCCTTAGGTACTTGGTTAGTATTTATTTGGTGAAGTAATGGATTCAATGAAATTTCTGGGGGTCAGGGGAGTGGGAAAGAGACAGATGAAGAGAGGTGTAGTCTCGCACAAGTGTTGCGAGAACATTTCTTGGATTCTTGTTGCATTTGCTGTTGTCTAGAGCAATTCTAGTTGGTGCAAATATCGATTCCCTCTGAAAAGCTAGGCTTGAAACCTGGTTAGAGATTTGCTTTATCCGTATGGTAAAAGCAGCTTGTTTTGTGAGTGTCAGACATTGGTGGGGTTTTTGGTTTTGTTTTTTGGTAGCTAGTGGTGCATTTATGCCTCCTCTTATGGCCCCATCAAAGTGTCATTAATGTGTACGGAAGTATCCAGACAGCTTCAGGGCACAATGGCTACTATTCATTTTGAGAAAAAGAAATAATTAGACTATAAGCTTCGAGGCAATGTTTAGGAGCGCAACTATCATTAGATTAAATCCGAATTAAGAGAACTTTTATCCAATTTATTTGTGAAAATACTGGTTCTGGGTCTTGCTCTTGGATAAAAGGTTCTCCATCTAATGCCGTAGCTTCCGATTTTCTTCTCTTATTTGAAGCTGGGAAGATAAGTACACAATTTTTTTCTGCTGGGAAATAGATAGGGCTGCTTTCACCTTGTTAACCAATCTTATAGGAATTCCAAGTGGCATTGGTGAGCCAATTATAATAGTTAACAGCAGATGGAACTGGACCCACTCTCGGAGATGGAGCTTTATTGAACGAAGTAGAGGGCTTTCGGTTCTCCCTTTCGGTGGCCAGGCTAGATAGTGCTGTGAACGCACAACCAATACTGATTGCAGTCCTGAGGTTTCCTACCAAGAGGAGGTGAGATATTGACTTTCAGATTCTTCATTGAGTGTGTGAGTTTAGCTTTGGAAGCAGAGGGTTGCTTGGGGCTGGGTAGGGGCAGTTAGCTTGGATTAGTGAACATTTTTGAGAACTTAATATCCCTATTACCCCTTTATTCACCCCTTCAATTTCATCCTTGTCCACTGTCACTGTCACTGTCACTCGCAGCTCATTGTTCATGCTCAAGTGGTCTTCACTTCAGAGTCCAGGCTCTGCTATGCGGAGGAGTATTTCTGCTAGCAAGGGTGATTGCGTAGAAACACCTTGTAGGGATGTCCGGCCCCAGCTGAGCCATACGTTTCCCTGACAACTGATCCACATGCACCACCCAAAGGAGCTGGTGTATTACTTGAATGTAGTGAGGGAGAGATACGGCTCCTCTTAATGTTTGAGAACAAAGAGAAAAAGAGAGAGGGAGGAAGGATAGCAAATGTTAAAAAGAATAGTCTCGTGAGGAAGGAAACAAAATTATAATGGAAAAAAAGGAGGGGAAACTAGCAATGAAATGAAACGGCCTAGGTGGTGTCTATGAAGGAGAAGGAATTGGGGGGGGTAATGATAGTAGAAGGAAAATGTTTTCTTTTCCTCAGTTACTTATTTTTCTTCCCTAGGAATGCGAAAAATGTCAACTCTGACTAGGAAAGTCACTACGTCAGAAAAGGAAGCTTTCAACATATAATTAAAGCAAGAAAGCTCCAGATTAATTTTGGAGTTAGAGAAAGACCCTTGGTTAATCTGCTTTGGAGATCACATTTTATCCAAGCCTCTTTGTTGTTTTCATAAAATCCATATGTACTTTATAGGAAACTTAATCCATATGTTTTGGCTTCATTTCCACTCAGTACATTAAGATGTTGTTTTAAAAGAAGTGTTCGCGGGCCAAAAAAATTATAAAGTTCTTTCTTCCCTTGCAAACCAGAAAATTGCATTTCCCAGGTGGAAAGGGTACTGTGAAATTCCCAAGGATTTTCACATTGGGGTTGTGTGTCAGAAGTGTGTGAGTTCTGCATATGTTTTGTTCGTAAAGTATACAGTTGTCCCTTGGTATCGGGGGTGGGGGGGAATTGGTTCCAGGATCCCCTGCAGATACCAAAATCCACGGATGCTCAGGTCCTTTATATAAAATAGCAGAGTATTTACATATAACCTATGCACATTCTCCCACATACTGTGTCATCTCTAGGTTACTTAAAATACCTGATACAGTGTAAATGCTATGTAAGTAGTTGCCAGCATGCAGCAAATGCAAGTTCTGCTTTTTTGGAACTTTCTGGAACCTTTTTTTCCAAATATTTTCGATCTGCTGTTGATTACATCCGCTAATGGGGAACCCACGGAGGACAGACTGTACTTGTTACGGATTAATTCAGTACATCTGTCATGAGTGCCTGCTCTGAATCAGACATGGTGTGAGATTTGGGAGAAGTGAAGACAGTCCTGTAGGGAAAAGAAGAAATGGTGGAGGGTAAGCGGTCTCACACAGATAAGAGAGAGAGCCGCCGAGACTCCCGAGGAGAGTTTATGTCCACCTGTGGGGAATCTGGAACGTTTCCTGAAGAGGTGATTTGAGTAGGTTTTAGAATGGAGTTTGAACAGGTGGAGGCGTTTTAAGGGGACACTTCAGGTGTGGGGCATCATGTCATCAGAGAAACAGAGCAGGTGTGTGTTCTGGGAACACGAGGCTCCTGTTGGCACAGGGGCGAGCTGTACAAGATGAGATTGGAAGGAGATCCGGGCCAGGTGTGGGGAGTTTCAGACGGCCACCTTAGGACTTTGGATCTAATTTTAGAGGTATCAGGGCCTCTCGTGGTTTTTAAGATTAAGCCTCTCGTGCTTAACCTGGCAGCAGGGTTGGCAACAGAAAGTAGAGGAATAAACAACCAGGTGAGAGGTCGCATGGCATGGTCGTGAGAGTGGTGAGTTACAGGTGGAGAGCATCAGTTTGTGAGGCGGGATAGACACAGTCCAGGCACTGCATTTGTACCTCAGAAGAAGGTGTTATAAATGATGCTGAATATTCCATCCTGGGAGAATATTGGTGTTATTAATGGAAGGAGGGGAAAAATGGGTTTGGGGCAGAAGGTGAGTTCCATTTATAACATGCAGAATTTTAGTTGTTGTCTGGATATCCAGCAAGATAAGCCCAGCAGACAGTTGGAGATGTGGGGCTCAACCTGGGGAGAGAATTTAGTGGGAGAAAATGTACCATATGGTGTAAAGACATGAGATAGATGTGAGAAAGAATTCCTTGGTGCGTCTGTTATATACGGTGTTTATCTCATATGACCTGTGTGTGTGTGTAACGCCCATTGCGTATATATATGTAATGGTATCCTTATATGTGTACAGAATTCATATTACATATCTTATCCCTTTATGCATGAGAAAAACCGAAGGGTAAAAGATCCCGTGCTCACGGCCACACAGCTAGTGAGTGGCAACGCCTGGGTTTGCACTGAGGATTGTCTGACCCCAAAGCTTTCATTGACTCAGAGAGGAGAAGAGCAATATCTTTGAGAAATAATGAGATTTTACTCTTAGTGATGAAAGAGGAGCCAGAAGAAGCCCAGGCGAGTTCAGTGTCAGGGTGGTCAAGGGGTGTTGTCAGTGATGCCAGTTGCTGTCAGGAGATGGGCAAGTATGAGGACTAGTGGAAGGCGTGTTCTCTCCAAGAGTGAGATGTCTGTTGAGAGCAACTTGTAAGGCCTTAAACGTGTGAGTGTTCAGGAATGGATGATAATAAGTCTGGATCTACTTCCAGTTTTTCCCATGTGACAGAAGAACAGATGGGGGGAAAAGTCAGAGCAGCCGTGACAGGGAAAGGAAGGATGACGGAGGACGCGTACACCTGCGTTGTCCACGGCTTGCTTATTATTCTCATATTCTGATCACCTGTTAGCTCACAGCTGGGGTGGGGGCTGTCTTTAGAGGAACTTCGTTAAACAGGAGTGTAAAGAACCCTGTCGAGTTACAGGATCTGTTTAAATTGAGCCTATTCTGCTATTTTATACATTTTTAATGTCATAAAAAAAATATATATTTATAATGTGACTCAGCCTTTTCTCTGCCCTGCCTCGGTCCCTCGGGGCCCTTGAAGATTCAGAAGAGCCTTTGAAAATCATAAAAAAAAAAAAAAAAAAAACCATATCAGGGTGGTTCTCTTTTCATATCTGCCTTGTTTTATGTTAATGTTTAAACTGCCAATTTATATAAAGCAAGGTACATAATGTTACTCTCAACCAAATCACTTTACAAAATACATGCCATAATGTAGTTATAATCCAGGTTATATTTCTCTTGTTAAGGATTTTCATTGGATTTTCAGTGTGATAGGTTGCTTTCTTGGTCACTGATTCTCTGAGGGTCAGTAGGTTATGAAGTTTTTAGGTTTTTTTCCTAGTATTAGCCTTTATGTAGTACAGTTTCTGTGGACCACAAGGTGCTAAGAGTTTGTTTACATAAAACTTTTCCGGACTTCCCTGTGGGCGCGGTGGTGGGCCCCCCCCCTGCCGATGCAGGGGATGCGGGTTCGTGCCCCGGTCCGGGAAGATCCCACATGCCGCGGAGCGGCTGGGCCTGTGAGCCATGGCCGCTGAGCCTGCGCGTCCGGAGCCTGTGCTCCGCAACGGGAGAGGCCACAACAGTGAGAGGCCCGCGTACCGCAAAAAAAAAAAAAAAAACTTGGTGAGGATTCCTGTAAGTGTGCTAAAAGAAGCATATTCACCTTTGAAGTGAGCTCTGTGTCAGTCTGTCTCGTTTTTCCTGGTGAGAAAACGGAGGCCGTTCGGGATGGTGACGCTTTGTTGGAAAAGGCTGACCACATTCTTGTTCACGAGTTTCTTCAGTAGATTGTGCTTTATCAAAGCATCTTTGTAACATAGGTTGCAGAGTTCTTGAATAGGCTGTGTCCTGCAGTCATAGAGGAACCTAGAGACAGTGAAGGTGAGAAGGACGAATACATTTCCCCTCAGGTGTCCAGAGTAATCCCCAGAATATTAAATTACATGCACATGGACAAGGGTATCCAGTGTTGCAGTGCATCACTTTTGTTAACCTTGGGACTGACTTTCTGGCCTGCATCCTCCTGTCTTTGCCAAAAGCTAGAAGAACGTGTCTCTGCTCCCAGGTTCATGGTGGGATGGATTCCCTGTTCAGGCCCCACCTGCAGTCCACGTGTGGTCTGTTTCTGGGTACAGGGCAGCCCGTTCCTCCATTCCTGAAGCTTCAGAAACCACACCCAGCCTGGCTCTCTCCTGCGGGTTGATCTCTGTCATCCTTTAATGCTAGTGAGGCCCAAGTGAGTAGCATGCAAACCATTTTTCACTGAGCGCGAGGAACCTTCCAGTCTTAGGGCATGCTTGTCATTTAATGGGGAAAAGAATTCTTTTTAAAAAAGAATCCAGCCTGAACTGCATCTTGATTGAGCTTTGCTGGCCCTGGGTTGCTAGGCAGCAGCGGTTTTCATGCGACAGGAAAAGAAATGTCTTAAGCACCAGCAACAACAATAAAACTCCAAAGTTTCTAAAAGTTGGTGTCTGCCTGAGTCACGACCACTCAGCCTAGAGGTCAAATCCTGCAGCAAGGATATTTGACAAATTTTCAAAGATTTTTTTTTTCTTTTCCCCTTGCAGTTTTCATAAATGTCCTCCTTGGCACAGCCATGAAAACGTACTTTACTGTTACATTTTTTTTTTTTTTTCTCAACAGGGCTGTGCGTTTTCTGGTGTGTTTAGAAAGAAGCTTTAAAAGCACAGAAAGCTTGGTCTTTCTCGTTCCTTTAAGGAGAGTTGGAAAATAATAATGACATTGTCTTCTGCTCTTTTTGTGTAGCTCCGGCATGGGATGTCTCTGCTGTGTGCTGTGCTATAGCTCTGGAGATGGTAGATAATATTTTCCCATGGGACTAGAGTGGTTTGATGCAAGCAAATTCTGTAACATTTTCCTGTCCAGTAGAGACAAGGCACTGGGACTGTCTCAGGAAGATCGAAGAGCTACGGTGTAGAAAGCGGGGCGGGGAGGTTTATTCTCTGTTGTCTAAGAAAGCATACTCGGTCCAAGTGAGTGGAACTTGCTGGGAGGTGAGTTTTTGATTCAACAGAAGGCAGAACTCCATAATATTTGTAATAATGAGACTGTGTTCCTAGTAGAGATGGGTCTGAGGAGTTGGAGGAAAGCTGGCAGATGGCTGAGGTCTGGCCCACTCTGAAAGTCTCGGCCAGAGACCTTGGAGACGCAGAGCTGCAAAGACAGGTCCTCCGAGCTTGTCTCAGCGCTTGGCAATTGACACTGAATCAGTGTTGGTAGCATTCAAAATGGTGAGGAGGAAACAATTTTATGTTGTTTATATTCCCAGCAATACCCAGAGTCCTTGGAAGGGAAAATAAGAATGTAAGCGTGAGGGGTGGGCGTGGCGTGGTGTGTGTGGGTGGGCCCTAGAGAAGCAACCTTGACTTTCCTTAGGGGACAGCAGAGTGTAGGGTGCTTATGGGCTTGGCTTTTGCATGGACAAAGCGCCCCCTTTTAACTTTTCTTTGTAAAATAAAGAAACCGGCTTTCAGAGCTGTCTCTTCCGTATCTCTCAAGACAAAGTTGAGAACAGTAATAATCTCAGCCAGGAGAGGGATGATTATGTGCTGGTACCTAGGCTCCGCTCCTCGTGTGACATTTTATTGAAATAATCTGCTGACAGTATCACAGAATGTAGCAGAGCCAGCTCAAAAGGAGAATTCCTTGGGTTGGAATCTCAGCTCCACCAAGTTGTGTGACTTTGGTGACCCGGGCCCCCCACTTAACCTCATCATCAGATTCCTCACCTGTGAAAGAGGAAAAGCCGAAGTACCTATCCAGCAGAGACCTGTGTTGAGGATGAGGTGAGCTGTTTTACAGATGAGGAAAACGAGGCTCAGTGAATTGCTCAAGTGGCCAGGCTGGGGTTTGAACTCCGTCTGTCTGCCTCCAAAGCCTACTCCTGACATCTACACTGTAGCTGTCCGATAATGTGTATGTAAATATGCACATTTCATATGAAACAACTGTAATGACTTATTTGTGTTTTTCAAAAGACTTTGTATTTTTTAGAACCGTTTTAGATTTATAACAGAATTGAGAGGAAGGTACAGAGATTTCCAGTACCACCCCCTCCGCCCCCATGCGTGCAGAGCCTCCTCCATTTGTTACAGCCAAGGGACCCACCCTGGCACGTCATTATCACCAGAGTTTACTTAGGGTTCGCTCTTGGTGTTGTACCTTCTTGGGTTAGGCCAAATGCGTATGACACGTATTCATCACGATCATCAGTGTGTTTTCACGGTTCTGAAAATCCTGTGCTCAGTCTGTTCATCTCCTCCCACCCATGCCCTCCCCACCCGCCAGCCTGGCCACCACTGACCTTTTTTTTTTTTTGCGGTACGCGGGCCTCTCACTGTTGTGGCCTCAGCAGTTGCGGAGCACAGGCTCCGGACGCGCAGGCTCAGCGGCCATGGCTCACGGGCCCAGCCACTCCGTGGCATGTGGGATCTTCCCAGACTGGGGCACGAACCCGTGTCCCCTGCATCGGCAGGCGGACTCTCAACCACTGCGCCACCAGGGAAGCCCATCCATCACTGATCTTTTTACTGTCTTTACAGTGTTGCCTTTTCCAGATGTCATATACTTGGACTCATACAGTGTGAGCCTTTTCAGATTGGCTTCTCTCACTGAGTACTGTGCATCTAAGGTTCCCCCACATCTTTTCACAGCTTGGTAACTCATTTCTTTTCAGCGCTGACTTGTTTGTATTTTGAGAGAACCAGGATGATTGTTATGTAAATGACTGTTACACCCAGTGGGTGAGGACGGGAAAGCAAACCCCTCTCACCTGGCCTTCTTCCCGCTGCTCAGGTGGCTTCCCTGTGACATACAGCCCACTTCTGAGATGCATTCTTTCTAGGCTCGGCAGGCAGGGTCAAGGCCTCTCAGCCTCACCATTGATGAAAGCTCTAGCTAAGCCCTGGTGACCCTCCTCGTCTTCATCACCATCAGCATCATTAATATAGGATAACAGGGCTTCCCTGGTGGCGCAGTGGTTGAGAGTCCGCCTGCCGATGCAGGGGACATGGGTTCGTGCCCCGGTCCGGGAAGATCCCACATGCCGTGGAACGGCTGGGCCTGTGAGCCATGGCCGCTGAGCCTGCGCGTCCGGAGCCTGTGCTCCGCAACGGGAGAGGCCACAACAGTGAGAGGCCCGCGTACCGCAAAATAAAAATTAAAAAAATAGGATAACAGTCTGCCTGATACTTATCGAGTGCTCATACTGTATTCTACATCATGATCTCGTTTAGTACCTGCTCAGTGACTCTATATGTCTAACGTCTCAGGTAGACGTTATCACCCTTATTTTACAATTTGGAAAATGGGGCTTAGGGTGAAATTCGTCCACGGTCACGCAGCTGGGAAATGGCGGCGCTGGGATTGGAACCCAGGACTGTCTGGCTCAGAGGTTGGAGCTGTCAAGCCTTCCACTCTACCGCTGCTCCTTCCATTCTAGATGGCTTTCAGTGGAAGGCTTTGAGTTCAGGGTCACTGCCTAATGGGCAGGGCTGCAACATTCTGATGCTCAGGAACAGCAGACCCGGAATATATGCAGATTGAACTACATCACTAAAAACAGTATTTTGATGTCTCACATATATTTTCAGATATCTAAACTTACACCGAATAGTATCAGTGGGAAAACATAAATATGGAGTTATCAGTTCAATAATGTGTAAAGAACTGATTTTTCAAAACTATAAACCAGAGGATTGAGAATAAGCCACATGTTTTTAGCAAAACCTTTAGAATTAAAAATGATAGGTTTGTATCATATAGTGTGTGTATTGTTGAAGCCTGTACCATGATAACATAGCCATTTGCATCAGTCTAGGATACTTGCAGAGAAAAGGGGTTTTTTTCCTCCTTCTTTCTCCTGGAAAGATCTCCTGCTGCTTTGTAGACAGGGCTGGGAAAAGGGCATTTTTCTAGACCGTCCCCCCTCATCTGTAGTGTCCTGTAAGTCATTTAGTACAGATATGTCCTAGCGGACAGCCCAGCCCCCAGCAGCTTGCTGTGGAGGTCGACCCCTCCAGCACATTTGTGTGACGTTGTGCTCCTCTTACTTAGGTCTGCTGATTTAGGCCAGCTGATGCAGAAGAGCAGACACGCTGGAATCTGGGCTGAGTGAGATTCTGTCTTCTAGAGATTTGGAGTTGGGATGTGGGGAAACGCAGCCCGTTACTGTGAGGTGGCTTTTGGGCTTGGGGCTGAAGAACCCCTGGGATGAGTCCAGTACCAAGTGGAGGAAGGCAGTGCTCTCGGAAGGATCGGGAAGCTGATCCCACGAGGGATGCAGAGGCGAGAAGCAGAGACTTGTTGGTTGACTCTTGATGGCCTCAAGCTCCTAATTCAGGCAAGTGTTGAGTTCCAGCTCTTTCTGCTTTCTGCTACTCCTTTTAATAAATCCCTGTTTAATTATGTCAGCTTGGTAACATTTAGGTTGCAACCGAGTCGTCTTTGGAGAGTGTGAGAAAATACACAGTGCAGGGTTCTGGCCAGTTTGATAAATTCACAGATGTTTATTCATTAGCTTTGCTTTTGGCTCGGTTTATGTTTCGGTGACTTCATGTAGCCCCTGTATGTCCTTGAGGTCAGCTGCTCCTTGCACCCAGTCCTTATGAAAACAGAGCAAGTGGGTCTGGTCGATGCAGTTTTAGGTAGAAACTGGTACTTTGAGGTCACCCAAATCTTAACTTGTTGGTTGGTTCCCATAACTATATGATTAGACCTTCTTTAACTTTCTTCTTCAGTTTTCTCCTCTTGGACCAAGGTTGAAACCGGAAATGGCTTTCTTCTCAATTCTCATATCATTTCTTTTTGGGCCAGGTAATTGTTTTCCTAATGCTTGGTCTCCAGTATTGTACCCCCCACTGTGTTCTTATACATCTCCCGGCAGGACGGTCCTCTGGTCTGCTGTTCAGTCAGTCAGTTGACATTTTAAAGTCCACTCATGCATCCAACATCCTTTTCCTCTATAAAGAGCAGTAGTTTTGAAGCCTTACTACATTAAGACCCACTTTGAAAATTTAAAGAAAGCTTTGGGTCCTGTTCCCAGAAAGCAGTATAGTATATATACACAAAAATATATACAATTTTAGGAATTTTGGGGACTCCCAGGTCAAGAACCTAGAACCATAGGGAAACCAAGAGCTGCAGGATAATCCATGAGGAGTTAAGGTCCAGAGCACTTCTTCAGGCTTGGCTTTTCTTGCCTTTTGCTGGTGACTTATTTTCCACACTTCTGCTCAGGAATTGGGTGGGGGTCAGGTAAGGATTCATACTTTATTTATTCTTTTTAATATCTTTATTGGAGTGTAATTGCTTTACAATGTTGTGTTAGTTTCTGCTGTATAACAAAGTGAATCAGCTGTATGTATCCATATATCCCCATATCTTCTCCCTATCCCACCCCTCTAGGTGGTCACAAAGCACCGAGCTGATCTCCCTGTGCTATGCGGCTGCTTCCCACTAGCTAGCTATTTTACATTTGGTAGTGTATATATGTCAGTGCCACTCTCTCACTTCACCCCAGAGGATGCATACTTTGTTTCCTATGTTCCCCACTTGGGACCAGCCACCAAGGAAACCTTTCATGGAAGTATTGATTGCTTGGCTGGGCCGTAGACAGAAGGAGTCCCCACGGAAAGGCATTGTGCTTAAAGAGCCAAAGGCAGCCCCTTTGTATTAGTTTGAGATGTGCTGGTGTTCAGACTTCTGCCACGGGGGGCAGAGGGTGGAAATCAGCTCGGGGGCAGATTGAAGAAGGCCCCTCTGTCCAGGTCAGGTCTTCCTACAGCAGCCTCGTTATCTCATTTGAATTCTTTTGCATTTCCCTGAAGTTAAACCCGTTTTGAAACCCCACTGCTGCATTTAGTCAGTGATAATTGACCATGTGCTAGTGTCTCAGCTCCTGCATCTTTAGTATAGCAAACACTGACATCCTACCCAACTGCCAAATGGGTAAACGAAGGGTTGACGGTCTTAGCTCATGGACCCTGGGGCGTAATTGTTCTCTTTCTCCTAGACTTCCATTCATCCTCCGATTTCCACTGGAGCTAAAAGTCAGAGTGGGTACAGTGACTGCTTGATGAAGCAGGCTGCCACTGAGGGTCCTCCAAATCGAGGTCTTCCCATGAAGTCTAGTGCTTGCCTCCTTGGGTGTGTCCGGGGTCCTCAAGACCACTCCTGTGGCCTGGGATTTGCTAGAAGGACTCATGGGACTCAGCGTGTGGTTGTACTCACAGCTTAGGTTTATCACCGTGATGTAGTGAGGACATACCAAGGAGAAGATGATGACACAGCTGGGGTCTGGAGGAATCACTGGAATTTTCCTTATGCTCTCACCTCCTCAGAGGGGTCACACACAGCGGACTCTTCCCCCAGCACAGAAAATGCAGCCACAAGCGTATAACGTGTCTGTTCAGGGAAGCGCCTTAGAGACTCAGTGCCTGTCGGGAGATAGTCATATCGGCATCCTTTGCTGAGCGGGTACCGAAATCCAGACTCCCAGAAGGAAAGCCAGTGTTCCGCATCACACCAGCGCGTGCACATTTATGTGGAGACGGTTGAGGCACAGTGGGCCCTCCTAAGCATTTGGGGAATGTTTCATTTCAGTTTAGAGAACTGTTGATCAGCCAAGTTCCCAGACGTCAACCAGGGACCAGCTTTGCAAGCAGGGTTTTCTAAGGATGGCCTTCCTAGGCCTGCCCCGTTTCCTCTTTTCTGTACACCGGGCATCTTTTACCTGCCACGGTGAGGAGCTTGAAGGGCAGCGGTGAGGGTGAGTTCCTATTTCTCCTGCAAGGATGTTCTCTGTCATTGGGATTCAGAGCCCTTCCTCTTTTGCTTTGGAAGCACCTTCCTTATTCAAGCAGGGAAGTGCCCATTGTCAGCACTGTTGAAAAGTGCGGGGTGAGTTTTGCCGAGGAGCACGGGAATCGAGAAGGATGTGGTCTGTGCAGGTTAAGTAAATTTCAAGCCATACCGCCTTATGTCACTGGATTAATTTGGCACAGTATGAAACATCCCTCAAAAGCCTTCCTTGTTTTAACTTTCCACTTGGTTGATTTCTCCATAAGGGTGACCCCAGAGGGCAGGAATCAGTTTTGTTAGCTTTGTTTCTGTTTTCAGCCTTAAGCTCTGTTGAGTGCTGTCTTTGGGACCCCGTGTTGTCTCAAGGATCAAGGTGCTATCATGTCTGTCCTGCCCCCTCCCTTTTGCATCTGGTCAAAACCCACCTCCCTGTCTCAGCTTGGGCATCGTGGTATCTGGGTGACACCGACACTCCTCAGATCCACTCCTTCCATTTAATCTTCTGGAATGTTCTTCAGAAAACCTTTCTGTTAGAAAATTTGAAGAAGTCCCTGCAGCCTTTAGTCCGTGTTCCTTAGGTGAGCTTTCCATCAAGTATTGACATTGTCTTCCTCCTCCCACGAGCTTTCTCAAGGTCATTATTTCTTTTCATGCAGATATTTGAAAAATTATTACTTAACTCGCCTTTTTTTTTGGGGGGGTGGATATCTTAATGATATCCATACTAAAAGTACCCCCTAATCCAGAGCGATTTAGGGGGAGGGTTGATTTTTTACTTCAGTCCTCCCCTGACCAGGTAGTGGTGAATTCTGTTGATCTTGAAGCAGAAGTGTGTGTTTGTTGTTACGCTAACATACAAGTATCTGGAATTCTAGAGTAGAGTAAAACCTAATCACCTAAAGCTTCCTAAAGATATGTATATACAGTACATAGCTTGGAATCTGCTTCAAAATAATCTGGGTGATGTGGATGAACTAAAATTGGTCATCGGTTAGTGACTGATGTAGGTAGGTGATGTGGACATAGGAGTTCATTATAGTATTATTTTTACTTGTATATATATGTCTGAAATGATTGATGATAAAAGTTAAGTGATCTGATATTTGGTGTTGGCATCATTTCTTTTACCCAGTTCAATATTCGTTCAACAAACATTTTAAAAGCTGCTCCTTGCCTTGTAGTATATGGACAGGGGCAAAAGATTTAAAAAAAAAAAAGCAGGTGTTGCTTTCCAGAAGTCCAGCATTTAGCAAAAAAGACAACAGTGCAACTAACTCTGACACAGCCGAAGTCTAGTTCCCTGGCCTCAAGATAATGTGTTTGAGTTTGGACCTCTGAGAAGCTAGTCGCTTTCTTTGTCCAAAGCCAGGTTAAGACCATTTCTGCACTGGAAAGACTTCATGTACTAGGCATCCCTTGGTGAACCACCTTAGTTGTTTCTTCAGAAGATGTTTACCCCTTCCATTCGCAGCAGTGAGCGAGGCCTGCAGGGGATAGGGTGGGTATAATTATGAAATGCAAGGTTCCTTTTCCTTAGCAGACTAGAATGTTCGGAAGAGGCTCGGCTCTAAGGGCTTCCTGAGCCCTGGTGCTCCAGACTGGCTAGCTGTAGTTCAGACCAGGAGTCAACCAGCTAATGCCGAGAGGGTAGGAAGCATGGGTTTGTCTGTAGTTTACAGATTCAGGCAAGAAACTGAAGCTTGGGGAGTTGATATTAACCAACCCAGGGTCACACAGCTTGCTTTATTCATTTATAGCCTGCCTCCTTCCAAAAAGGATTCCAGGCCATGAAGCCACACAGTAAGAAAATTCCTTGTGGTCCCTCTAACCATCCCAAGAAAAACAAGGCCATATTTTTTTTTTTTTTTTCTTTTTGAGCTTAAATGGTGCATAGTGTTTCAGTCAATATTACTGCATGGATAGCTCCAAATTTAAATTGAACAAAAAGTGCTTATGTATGCCTCTGTTGGAATGTGTGGGAGTCATAAAGGAAATCTCTGTATTTGATTTCATAAAGTCGTGAGCATTCTATAGTCGCTTGAACCACACATGCCAGCGCCTGGTTGTGTGCATGAGAAAGTTCTTATTCATCACTGCACAGCTGGTGTGTTGTTTGTCATCATTATTCCTTATTCTTAATTACCAAAAGTGCACATGGGCTACAGACTGTAGATGGTGCCAAACCAAACCTCTAAAGTGGTTGAATTAATAGGTTTGGAGGAAGATTTATAATCCTTTGTAAATGATAGTAATTCTGTGTTATGTTCATAGAAAGAAACTGTGCACATCAGAAACTCGCTCAAAATCTGGATCGTAATCTCAAGTATATTATTATTCTCTATATCTACCTCCTGTTCCCTTTTGTTTGTTGCTGAATCAACTTTGCTCTTTTTGTGTGTATTGAAAATGGAATGTATTTATAGTCTGTGCTTTTTTTTTTTTTTTTTTTTTTTTTTTTTTGCGGTACGCGGGCCTCTCACTGTTGTGGCCTCTCCCGTTGTGGAGCACAGGCTCCGGACGCGCAGGCCCAGCGGCCATGGCTCACGGGCCCAGCGGCTCCACGGCATGTGGGATTGTCCCCGACTGGGGCACGAACCCGTGTCCCCTGCATCGGCAGGCAGACTCTCAACCACTGCGCCACCAGGGAAGCCCTTTTTTTTTTTTTTTTTTTAAGGTAATTTTTTTCCCCCTACCTCAGCAGTAAGTAAAAGTGGAGACATTCTTTCTCCAGGGAAGTCTTCAAATGCTTGGTTTCTCTGGAATGTCATTTCTTTTTAGGGGGAAATGACCACTAAGAGGATTAGTCATCATTTTCAAAATTTAATGAAGGAATTAAGTCATTTGTGATTAATGTGCTAATAAGCTCAGAGTCTGCTGTACTTATGGATAGATTGATGTAGAAAGGTCCTTGGAGTGATAATTGTTTCATGTGTATAATCATTTTATTCCATGGTTCCTACAGGATTGTTTCCTACAATGCCCAGGGCCACAAACACATCCACAGTTGAACTTTTTTGGAAGTCTGCTGTGGCTTTAGCCCAATTCCACGTAACTTAAAATTCTTTTGATTTTATTATTCAGATGAATCCAACCTATTGTAAATTGTTTATAGTTCTCCATTCTTGGCAGCTTTCCTGTTCATTACTCTAGGTCAGCGATTCTGAACCAGTTTTTATGCTTTGCACCCCTTTGAATTTGAGAATTTGAAAGGTAATGATCCCACTTTCTGAAAAAATCCAAATGCATATATGCCATTTGTGTATGACTTTAGGGCATATCCTAACACTGAAGAGACCTCAGTTAAGGAACCCCTGCTCTAGGTGAAATTAACTTGGGTGGTATTGAAATAATGTAATAAAAACATGTGGCCCGTTAATACAATATGCAGAGTGGGGGAAGTGAAGTTTATCAAGTTATAGGTTTCCACATGTGATGGTTTATTACTATTATTTACTTTTTACTGGTAAATACTTATGTATTTATCAGTATTATTTATCGTCCATTTATTGTCTCAGACACATGCTTTCTGGTGGCATAAAGGTAAAGACAGATCTTTAAGAGTAAAGACAGATCTCAAAATGTTGCAATATAAACCAAAAATAGGTTAAAAAAGGGAGAAAACCCTTTGGTATCAGCCAAATGGAGGAAAAGGCCTAGAGACCACCAAATGGAGTTTTCCAAAAATTGGCCTGGGCCATCTCTGTTTTACTCCTAACTTGACCTTCCACAGACGCGGTATGGGGGCAGCCGCACATGCAATCCTCAGACACCTCCTCGTGGAGGGAGGTGGAGGGAGACGGTCTAGGCAGCTTCAGGTAAAGATGTGTAATTTCCACAGAGGTTGAAGCTCCTCCTGGCCACCCAGCAATTCTGCCAGAGTAGGTGGGGCGTGACAGATCACACTCTGTCTCCGAGACACTCCAGGGTCGGTGATCTTCAGCAGTAAACAGAAAGTCAGAAAGAAGACTTCAAGATGAAAAGAGCTTCTGCAAAAGAAGAAGACAGGGAAAATGAACGCTGAGAGTAGGAGAGGAGTGTCATTTGCCACCCTGATAACTTTCAGCGTGAGCAGCTAGAAGTCATCCTCTCCTATGTGGTCCATCTTCTGCCTGGAAAATGATGAGGAAGTGTTTGATAAACTGGCCACCTAAGACTGATGCTCCTGGTGGGGGCTGAAGGGCCAGGCCCTCTGCAGGAATCGTGTGTAGCCCAGGCAGGGGAAGTGAACACAGATACGGGCGTTTTGGCAAAACCGCAGAGATGAGGTCAGAGACTATACTGCATACAGGTCCTGGCTGAGTCCTTGTTCTCCCCATAACCATTGGTTAGGGATGGAATTGTATCGTCTCAAAATTCATATGTCAAAGCGTTAGCCTCCAGTGTGACTCTATTTGGAGAGAGGTCTTTAAGGAGGTAATTTACGTTAAAGGATGTCAAAAGGATGGGGCCCTAATCTAATAGAGCTGGTGTCCTCATAAGAAGAGGAAGACACACCCAGGATGTGCATGTGCAGAGGAAAGGCCATGTGAGGACATAGTGAGAAGGAGACAGGTCTCGGAAGAAACCAGCCCTGCCGGCACCTTGATCTTGGGCTTCCAGCCTCCAGAACTGTGAGAAATAGATTTCTGTGGTTCAAGCCACCTAGCTGTGGTATTCTGCTGTGGCAGCCCTAGCAGATGAATCTGCTATTCTCTCAGGCTGCAGAACCCTGGGCAGGCAAAACTGTAGTGCATAGAAGAAGGAAACAGACACCCAAAACATGGGAAGAGATTCAAGGAGATGTCACCCGAAGTGTAGTGGTGTGAATAGAGAGTGTTCACAAAGCTGCCCATTTAAAACATTAGTATAGTTGAAATCAACCCAAAATGTCCGGTGTGGAGTCTATGTGAATATATTGCAGCAGAAGGGGAAAAAATGTCAACTGTAGATGAAGAATCTATTTCGGAAGAAATACTGATCTAAGGAAGAGGAGAAGTGAACTTACTAAAATTTATCTCTCTGGGAGAACTAAATATTCAGTAAAATGGGAGTTCAGAAATAAAGTGATGAGAATTTTTTTTAAAGGTGCATGCTGGGCTAAGAAAACAGACTGATACCTCCAATGACATTTCCAAACGAATGAACAAATTAAAAATGGAAATGAATAGAACCAAAAATTAAAGAAACAAGTGATCATCATCAATGAAACAGTCCCATTCAATGAAAGGAGAGAGAAAGATGGAAGAAGTCTGAGAAAATAGGAGACATGGAGGGTGAAGATAACCCAGTGCAAGAAAGATCCCGGGGATACAGAACCAAGTACATAGATACAAATAATTTTAATGATAAAAATAAGAGGTTTTTTTTCTGAATCAAAGTGAGACCTTAATCTGATCAAAGTATTCACTGAATTGCAGGAAACATCAATTCTGAATTTTAAGTCATTCGGAATTATTCATATAGAGACAGAGTGTGGTTTAGTTATTGAATTTTTGAGGAAAAATCAAAATTCCACTGGGAGGACACATCTGGTTGCCTCATATTTTTATACAGCAACTTGAAAAATAATAAAGCAGTGTTTATAAGTCTTGAGTGTCTCCTTTTGGCCACAACGAAAAATCGGACATTTCAGAAGGCAGAAAAAAAATGCAGACCACTTTTTCTGATCCATATCACTCTAAATCCAGAAAAATATTAACAGTAATAACTATAGAAGCAAAAAAAAAAAATGTCTCTGGTCATTTGGAAATTTAAAAACTTTCATGATTTGTGGATCAAAATAGAAATTTAAAAAAATTGTCCAATACCTAGAAAAATATTATGAAAACAGCACATTAAAACTTGGAGGATAGGGCAAAAATTATGTTCTGAGGGAAATTTATAACCTTAAATAACTAAGACAGAAAGAATGAAGTAAGCTTCCACTCACCCACCTCCCCCTAAATTTGAAGAAAATAATAAATATAAAAAATGAAATTAATTAGAAAAAAAAGATGGCTTTTATAAATACCTCCTACATTTTTGAGGGATTATGGAGCATAAAATAGGTAAACCATGGGCTAAGTTAGTCGAGAAAAAAAGGGTGGGAGAGATGGCTTGCATATATAAATAGAAACAAATGTGGAAATGATCACAGATGCACGGTGTATAGAATTTTGAAAATCTGAATGAAGTTAGTGAACTAATAATGAAAGAAACAGACATTTTTCAAAGAGTTACCATCTATTCCCTAAGAAGCACCAGGCTTAGATATTGTCACAGGTGAATGCATTTAAACTTGGAAGAAACAGTTAAACCTGTTGGTATTTGAACTGGTCCACAGCATAGCGAAGGAAAACTTCAAATTATTTTTGTGACGCCAGTAGGGCAGTAACAAAGCCTGTCAAAGATAAAGTTGTAGATCAATTTTACTTATGAATATTTATGCAGAGATCTTAAATAATACACTAGCAAATAACAGCAGCACTTTAAAGAGTATAATATTTCAATCTAAGCTGAGTTCATCCCTGAAATACAAGGGCAGCTCAGTATTAGGAGATACATTAATATAATACTGTATTACTAAGTCAAAGGAGAAAATCTTTCAGCAGATGCCTAAAAGCACTTGACAAAATTTTCATAATTCCTAATAAAGTAACAAAGTAGAAATTGTGGATACTTCCTTAAAGTGATTTAAAATGTGTATTTTAACCCTTAAGGTAGTATTTTTGTTTAATTATTGAAATGCTTTAGATGTTGAAGTTCTGACTTGTTACTGATTAACTATTGTCCTAGGATTACTAAACAAGAAAACAGAGGGGGAAAAAAAAAAGGGTGGTGTGAAAACTGGAAGGGGAAAATGTTGCATTATTTACAGATTGGATTGTGTACATGGATAGCCCAAGAGAACAGATTGAAGCACGCTTAGGTATACTAAAATGATTCATCGCGACAAAGGACTAAAAGTAGTTACCCAAATCGATAGCTTCCTTATATTACAAGAATCAGAAAATACAGCGGGAGAACAGGCCGTATTATTTGTGTCATTTGAAAAGATACACTACCCAAGTGTAAGCCTAAATCAAGAGGTGAAGAACACCTACTTGATGAAAATTGTAAAGTTCCACTAAGAAACGTGAGAGGAAATAAGTTGTCTTACATGTGGCTGATGAGAGTGTGAGTTCGTTCAGCCTTTCTGAGATAGTTTGGCAGCATCCAGCAAAGATTAAAATGAACTCCTGCTGTGAAGGTAACCTCTCTGCTACAAAATACTCTACAGGAACTTCCCCGGCAGTCCAGGGGTTAAGACTGCACTTCCACTGCAGGGGGCACGGGTTCGATCCCTGGTCAGGGAATTAGGATCCCGCATGCTGTGTGGTGCAGCCAACAAAACAAAACACACACACACACACACACACACGCACACACAAATTTTGTTTTTAATTCCAATATTCTCAAAATTTTGCAAAAATGTGGAACATGTTTACTGCCACGTGTATCTCTCAGTAAAAAAAAATAGAAACAGATAGCCTTCAGTGGCAGGAAGAAGGTTAAATAAATTATGTGATGACCATAAGAAGAAAAGAACGAGGTAGATATGTAAATACTGATACTGGTTGTGGTGGACACTCTAAGGTGACTCAATCATCCAGGCCCTTGAGCACTGGTGGGACCTGCTTGATTCTAACCAGTAGGACCCAAGGTGATGGGATTCTTTCCCAAGGTTGTTTGGTTATGTAAGACTCCATTGGAGCAGACTGGGGAGAGATTCCCCCGCTGGCAAATAGCCATGCTGTGAACTGCTTTCGGAGAGGGCCACATGGCAGGAAGCTGCAGGTGACCTCCAGCCCGTTGTCAGCAAGAAGTCAGGACTTCAGTCCTCCAACTGCAAGGAAATGAATTCTGCCAGTGACCCAAATGAGCTTGGAAGCAGATTCATCCCTCGTGGAGCCTCTCTAACGCAGGCTCGCGGACACCTTGATAACAGCCTTGTGAGCTGAGGACTTGAGCAGAGGCCCCAGTTAAGATGTGTCTGGGCTCTTGACACCTGGAAACTTTGAGATAATTGAAAGCTTTGTTATATATAACAAGAATTAGAAAACACAATAATAGTAAATATATTGTTTTCAGCCTGTGAGTTTGTGGTCATTTGTTACACAGCAATAGTAAATGAATAACTGAAATTGAATGATCTCCAAGACACTGGCATCCTGTCTCACTGCGAATTAAATTAAAAAATCACTTGCTATTTACTGATCCAGTTTCCCTTTCATACCCTCATGCACTGCACTCCAGTCATCCTGGCCTCTTTGGTATTCCTGGAACATGCATGGTACATTTCTACCCTAGGGCCTTTGCATTTGTTCATTTATTTCCAATGTCTAGAATGTTGCATGTCCCATAGTAGGCATTCAGTTAATATTTGAATGGATAATTCAAAATTGGCGGTCTTGTGGTTAAGACTCCACACTTCCAATGCAGGCGACGTGAGTTCGATCCCTGGCCGGGGAACTAAGGTCCCACACGCCCCATGGCATGGCCAAAAATATTAAAAAATAATTGAAGTGATGCGCCATATCTCTATGGTGATCCTTTGTGTGTTAAAATACATAAATAGAAATTATATATGCATGCAGGCATATGCATAGGTAACTTTTAAAGTTTTCTTAGCAAAAAAATCTAAAAAAATAGAAAAACTACTGACACAATGATTACCTTGGTGGGGAGGAGGGGACTTAGTATTTTTCCAGTATTCTTTGTGTGTCAGTATCGTCATCAACAGTGTTAGCAGGGTGGGGAGATGATGGCTCATTTGTAGTTTTCTTTTTAGACTTAAAAAATAATAAGCCAACTACCACACACTTAAATTTATATTACAAAATAAACACACTAGTTCTGTATCTCAGTGTAAAAATATCTGTCAGTTTGACTGATCTATTGGACAAAACTGGAAATTGCTGGAGAGATCAGGTTTCAGTTCGAAGAAACTTTAAAAATGCGTCTGAATCTTTTTTGAGTTCCTTCCATTCTTCCATGTCCTTCCTTTGTAATAAATGAAGCCCCTGTGTGGCCATCTTGTCCTCAGATGACAAAGACTCGAAGCAGTCCTGGGAGAAATAGCGGTATTTATGATCTATTTAACACGTTATATTTATTGTGAAGCGATTATATCTTGAAGTTACTTTGGGATGGTTACATTCCTCGTATCATAGCTGGTTCTGCACATGATACCAGAAGAAGAAGGAAATAAATGTGTCTCTTTGTGGCCTGTCAAAGAGGGCCACAAATTCTCACTTCTCCCATCGAGATTGGAGAATCAGTGTCTCCTTCTCTTAAATCTTGATGGACCCTGAGATTGCTTTGATCATTAGACTACGGCAGAAGTGACTCAGAGCTGTGGCTTGAAGAGACTGACCCCTTCCTTCCTCTTGGATAGTGCTTCTGGGGGAAGCCAGCTGCCATGGAGGAAGTCCAGCCATCCTGAGAATGGCAAGCTGTGAGGAGGCCCTGGCTCACCATGGGCAGAGGCTGCGTAGCAGAGAGGGGGAGATGCCCAGCCAGCCCCAGCTGCTCCAGCCTGCCCATCCCAGGCATCATCCCAGACTCCACTGGACCAAACTGAGGAACCCCAATGACAACCAAAACTGAGGTTTCAGACTTAGGGCCCATTCATGTCCTAGCGTGTCCAGCCATTAGCCAGACCCCATGAGGCTGATCGGGCCTGCTGGGCCATGTCCAGATTCCTGGGCCAGAGAATGAGGAGTGTAATTCAACAGAGGTTGTTGGAAACCATTGAGCTCTGGAGAGGTCTGTTTTGTGGTGTTATGTGGTATCCCACTATTTTGGTGAAAATAAATTTTGGTTTAGTGAGTCCCTTTCCCTGTTGCCTTCCTGAGGAGTGTGCTTTTAGGTGAAAAAGGGAATATTTCAAAAAAAAAATTTATTTTTATTGCAGTATAGTTGCTTAACAGTGTTGTGTTAGATTCTGCTGTACAGCAAAGTGAATCAGTTATACGTATACATATATCCCCTCTTTTTTAGATTTCCTTCCCATTTAGGTCACCACAGAGCACTGAGTAGAGTTCCTTGTGCTATACAGCAGGTTCTCATTAGTTATCTAGTTTTTTCATATTAGTGTATATATGTCAATCCCAATCTCCCAATTCATCCCATCCCCCATCCCCCTTCCCCCTTGGTATCCATAAGTTTGTTCTCTACATCTGTGTTTCTGTTTCTGCTTTGCAAGAAAGTTCATCTGTACCATTTTTTTTAGATTCCACATATAAGCGATATTATACGATATTGCTTTTTCTCTTTCTGACTTCACTCTGCATGACAGTCTCTAGTTCTATCCATGACTCTGCAGATGGCACTATTTCGTTCCTCCTTATCGCTGAGTAATATTCCATTGTATACATGTACCACATCTTTATCCATTCGTCTGTCGATGAGAATTTAGGTTGCTTCCATGACCAGGCTATTGTAAATAGTGCTGCAATGAACACTGGGATGCATGTGTCCTTTTTTTCTTTTTAACCTCTTTATTGGAGTATTTTTTTTTTTTTTTTTTAGATTCCATATATATGTGTTAGCATATGGTATTTGTTTTTCTCTTTGTGGCTTTCTTCACTCTGTATGACAGACTCTGCCTCCATCCACCTCACTACAAATAACTCAGTTTTGTTTCTTCTTATGGCTGAGTAATATTCCATTGTATATATGTGCCACATCTTCTTTATCCATTCATCTGTCAGTGGACAGTTAGGTTGCTTCCATGTCCTGGCTATTGTAAATAGAGCTGCAATGAACATTGTGGTATGTGACTCTTTTTGAATTATGGTTTTCTCAGGGTATATGCCCAGTAGTGGGATTGCTGGGTCATACAATAGTTCTATTTTTAGTTTTCTAAGGAACCTCCATACTATTCTCCATAGTGGCTATATCAATTTACATTCCCACCAACAGTGCAAGAGGGTTCCCTTTTCTCCACACCCTCTCCAGCATTTATTGTTTGTAGATTTTTTGATGATGGCCATTCTGACTGGTATGAGATGATATCTCATTGTAGATTTGAATTGCATTTATATAATGATTAGTGATGTTGAGCATCCTTTCATGTGTTTGTTGGAAATCTGTATATGTTCTTTGGAGAAATGTTTACTTAGGTCTTCTGCCCATTTTTGGATTGGGTTGTTTGGTTTTTTGATATTGAGCTGCATGAGCTGCTTGTAAATTTTGGAGATAAATCCTTTGTCAGTTGCTTCATTTGCAAATATTTTCTCCCATTCTGAGGGTTTTCTCTTCATCTTGTTTATAGTTTCCTTTGCGGTGCAGCAGCTTTTAAGTTTCATTAGGTCCCATTTATTTTTGTTCTTATTAGCATTTCTCTAGGAGGTGGGTCAAAAGGATCTTGCTGTGATTTATGTCATAGAGTGTTCTGCCTATGTTTTCCTCTAAGAGTTTGATAGTGTCTGGCCTTACATTTAGGTCTTTAATCCGTTTTGAGTTTATTTTTGTGTATGGTGTTAGGGAGTGTTCTAATTTCATGCTTTTACATGTAGCTCTCCAGTTTTCCCAGCACCACTTATTGAAGAGGCTGTCTTTTCTCCAGTGTATGTTCTTGCCTCCTTTATCAAAGATAAGGTGACCATATGTGCGTGGGTTTATCTCTGGGCTTTCTATCCTGTTCCATTGATCTATATTTCTGTTTCTGTGCCAGTACCATACTGTCTTGATCACTGTAGCTTTGTAGTATAGTCTGAAGTCAGGGAGCCTGATTCTTCCAGCTCCATTTTTCTTCTTCTTCTGGGATCCCTATCATTCAAATGTTGGTAAGTTTAATGTTGTCCCAGAGGTCTATAAGACTGTCCTCAATTCTTTTCATCTTTTTTTTTTTTTTTTTTTGTTTTTTTTTATTTTAGTTTGAAGTCAGGGAGCCTGATTCTTCCAGCTCCATTTTTCTTCTTCTTCTCGGATCCCTATCATTCAAATGATGGTAAGTTTAATGTTGTCCCAGAGGTCTATAAGACTGTCCTCAATTCTTTTCATTCTTTTTTCTTTATTCTGCTCTGCAGTAATTATTTCCACTATTTTATTTTCCTGGTCACTTATCCATTCTTCTGCCTCAGTTATTCTGCTATTGATTCCTTCTGGAGAATTTTTAACTTCATTTATTATCTTGTTCATCATTGTTTGTTTGTTCTTTAGTTCTTCTAGGTCCTTGTTAAACGTTTCTTGTATTTTCTCCATTCTTTTCCAAGATTTTGGATCATCTTTACCATCATTACTCTGAATTCTTTTCCAGGTAGACTGCGCATTTCCTCTTTATTTGTTTGGTCTGCTGGGTTTTTACCTTGCTCCTTCATCTGCTGTTTGTTTCCCTGTCTTCTCATTTTGCTTAACATACTGTGTTTGGGGTCTCCTTTTTGCAGCCTGCAGGTTCGTAGTTCCTGTCATTTTTGGTGTCTGCCCCCAGTGGGTAAGGTTGGTTCATTGGGTTGTGTATGGTTCCTGGTGGAGGGGACTAGTGCCTGTGTTCTTGTGGATGAGGCTGGATCTTGTCTTTCTAGTGATCAGGACTGTGTCCGGTGGTGTGTTTTGGGGTGTCTGTCACCGTATTATGACTTTAAGCAGCCTCTCTGCTAATGGGTGGGGTTGTGTTCCTGTCTTGCTAGTTGTTTGGCATAGAGTATCCAGCACTGTAGCTTGCTGGTTGTTGAGTGGAGCTGGTTCTTAGCGTTGAGATCTCTGGGAGAGCTTTCGCTGTTTGATATTACATGGAGCTGGGAGGTCTCTTGTGGACCAATGTCCTGAACTCGGCTCTCCCACCTCAGAGGCTCAGGCCTGACACCCAGCCGGAGCAACAAGACCCTGTCAGCCACATGGCTCAGAAGAAAAGGGAGAAAAAAAGAAAGAAAGAATAAAATAAAATTTAAAAAGTTATTAAACTAAAAAATACACATACACACCCACAAAAAGAGAAAAAGGAAAAAAAATATAAAAGTAGGAGGAAGAGAGCAACCAAATCAATAAACAAATCTACCAATGATAATAAACTCTACTAAGCTAAGCTAAAAATAAAACCAGAAACAAATTAGATGCAAACCCCAAGTCTACAGTTGCTCCCAAAGTCCACCGCCTCAATTTTGGGATGATTCGTTGTCTATTCAGGTATTCCAGATACGCAGCCTACTTAAAGTTGATTGTGGAGATTTAATCCGCTGCTCCTTCTCGCAGACAGGACGGGGCTAAAGTAGCCCTGATTAGGGGCCTCTGGCTCATTCATGAGGGGTTGCGGGGAGAGAGGCGTACGGAATGCAGGTGAGCTTGTGGCGGCAGAGGCCTGTGTGACGTTGCACCAGCCTGAGGTGCACAGTGTGTTTTCCCCGGGAAATTGTCCCTGGATCATGGGACCCTGGCAGGGGCGGGCTGCACAGGCTCCTGGGAGGGGAGGTGTGGATAGTGACCTGTGCTTGCACACAGGCTTCTTGGTGGCTGCAGTAGCAGCCTTAGTGTCTCATACCCGTATCTGGTGTCCGGGCTGATAGCTGCGGCTCGTGCCCTCTTCTGGAGCAAATTTAGGTGGTGCTCTGAATCCCCTCTCCTCGTGCACTGTGGAACGATGGTCTCTTGCCTCTTAGGCAGTTCCAGACTCTTTTCCGGACTCCCTCCTGGCTAGCCGTGGTGCACTAGCCCCCTTCAGGCTGTGTTCACGCAGCCAACCCCAGTCCTCACCTTGGCGTCTGACTTCCGAAGCCCGAGCCTCAGCTCTCAGCCCCCGCCTGCCCCGGCCGGTGAGCAGACAAGCCTCTCGGGCTGGTGAGTGCCGGTCGGCACCGATCCTCTGTGCGGGAATCTCTCCGCTTTGCCCTCCGCAGCCCTGTTGCTGTGCTCTCCTCCATGGCTCCGAAGCTTTCCCGCCTCCGCCACCCGCAGTCTCCGCCCATGAAAGGGCTTCCTAGCGTGTGGAAACCTTTCCTCCTTCACAGCTCCCTCCCACTGGTGCAGGTCCCATCCCTATTCTTTTGTCTCTGTTTTTTCTTTTTCCTTTTGCCCTATCCAGGTACGTGGGGGAGTTTCTTGCCTTTTGGGAGGTCTGAAGTCTGCCAGCGTTCAGTAGGTGTTCTGTAGGAGTTGTTCCACATGTATATGTATTTCTGATGTATTTGTGGGGAGGAAGGTGATCTCCACGTCTTACATGCGCCATCTTGAAGGTCTCCACATGTATCTTTTTTTTTTTTTTTTAATTTTTTTTTTTTTATTTATTTATTTGTGGTACGCGGGTCTCTCACTGCTGTGGCCTCTCCCGTTGCAGAGCACGGGCTCCGGACGCGCAGGCTCAGCGGCCATGGCTCACGGGCCCAGCCGCTCCGCGGCATGTGGGATGCTCCCGGACCGGGGCGCGAACCCGTGTCCCCTGCATCGGCAGGCGGACTCTCAACCACTGCGCCACCAGGGAAGCCCCGTCCACATGTATCTTTTTGAATTATGGTTTTCTCCGGGTATATGCCCAGGAGCAGAATTGCAAGATCATACAGTAGCTCTATTTTTAGTTTTTTGAGAAACCTTCACGCTTTTCTCCTTAGTGGCTGTACCAATTTACATTCCCACCAACAGTGTAGGAGTGTTCCGAAACGGGAATATTTTTAAAGGTTATGTATTTACAGAACAAACGTTATATGCATCTTTCATACAATAAAAGTTGTGAAGATGAAAATCCAGTGCCGGTTCTGCAGGTCATCAATCATCTTCTCATAGTATTCTGCCCATATTGACAGCAATTTTAGAGCTCTCACTACCTGGCTAAGTTTCCACCTTCCCTGCCCTCGTCTCTCTCCCATCCATTCCCCACACTCGGACTTGACTTCTCAGTGGAACTCTCAGGTCTTCTTGCGAATACTACTCAGTACGACTGTAGCACCTGTATAGTCTTTTTGTGTGTGTCTGCATATTTTTGCATACTGTGATATAGGAAAATCAGGTTAAAATGCCAGTAGGTGCTGTGGCTCTTAGGAAACTTCTAGGAGGCTATTATGCTCTTGGACATGTCTGTGGAAGAATTTTAAAGTTAGTATTTCTGGGGGCCAAATAAGGATGACTTTATGATGAATATATTTATGAAATTATAACAGTTTACAAAGCCTTTTCATGTACTTGTTAATATATGGCATGTTCTTTTTTGGGAAAGAGAAAACCAGGTTAAGAGGAATATTAAGATGAGATTACTCCCTGAACAGTCTAGGTCCCTCCTTTGACATGTTAATAACTATGCACTGCCGATGAAATCAGAACTCTGAATGTGGCCGACTTGGGGTCGGGAACAAAGGGAGTTCAAGTCCCGGCATGGCACAGGCTGTGTTTATCAGGGATTCGGAAAGGTTGCCCTGTCGGCAGAAAAGGGTGACAGCGCAGCTTGACATGCTGGCTTCTGTATTGAGAAGGCTGAGTCAGTTGGCTCACATAGCTTGGTGAGTGAGAATGTCTTCGGGGGATAGGCATGTATTTTGTCACCCGTAGATGCACGGGTCAGCTATTCGAGCCCTGCATGTAGTATTTGAACCTCTTTTGGAATACCCCTATTCTTACCTTGTAAAGCTTTGGTGACACGGAACTCAGTATCTCCCAAATTGACCTGCCCAGCAGTTGTGCAACTTCACCAGTCCAGAAAGTTGTTTCCCCTCATATTCAGCTGACATGTGTCTTTTTATAATCTCAACCCATTAGCCCCAGTTTAACCTCTGGGCCAAGTACAAGGTGAATCCCTCTTCCACATGAGAGTGTTCTTAGAATCTGAGAATTGGTACAGCACCCGTTGGATTTCTTTCGGGGTCCTTCACTTGTACGACTTTGTTTTGAATTTCCTACCTTCCTGGTTACATTCTTCGATGCGGTTTATAATAAGAAATATACATTTGGTCTTTGTCCACAGTGCCTGGCTCCCAGCTCCCAGAACCCTTGGAGTTTCCTCAGTTCCTGAAGTCCCTTCAGGGCCATAAAGATGAAATGGGTGTCTTCCTATTCATGACAAGCCCCTTTGCACCACGACTGGGCTTATGTTAATTAGATGACTTTTGGAAAGCACCTAAGGGTGGGGGCAGATTGCCAGAGAATCAACCATGAATAAAGGATTGGAATGTTCATTCCCACCCCCGGATTTGCGGGGAGTGAAGAGGGGCTGGGGGTTGAATCAATCACCAGTGGCCAGTGGTTTTTGTTTTGTTTTGTTTTGTTTTGTTTGCGGTACGCAGGCCCCTCACTGTTGTGGCCTCTCCCGTTGCAGAGCACAGGCTCCGGACGCGCAGGCTCAGCAGCCGTGGCTCACGGGCCCAGCCGCTCCGCGGCACGTGGGGTCTTCCCGGAACGGGGCACGAACCCGTGTCCCCTGCATCGGCAGGCGGACTCTCAACCACTGCACCACCACGGAAGCCCTCTCTGGTTGTTTTATCCTGACTGTTCTCTGTCCTTCCAATTAAAGGAATACACTTAATGCATCATTGCACTTTTCATCATGACTGGAAGCCTTTGTTGTCAAAGCTGGTCCTAGGCGAAGTGTGATCAGTTGAGGGAAATCTTCCTTTTTTGGCATTTCAAACACAGCTGCAAATGACGGAGGGTGAGCGAGTTCCAAACTGAGATGGAATCCGAGAATCTAAGCATTAACCTTTTGAGATGTTCCTTGTAAGGTGCAGGAACTCGGTGTAGTTGATGCTTTCATCATATTTAAGACTTACGAAAAGAAATCGTACACACTGAAGGAAAGGCTGCTGGCGGCCCTCAGTATGTGTGACCTTCACATAACCTTGAGTTGGCAGGCATGACGGTCTATCTAAACATTGGGCTGTTTGGAATGTTCTTAAAATTATGCACGACTATCTTCTAAACTCCTAATTAGAAACGTTTCAATTGGGGGGTAAAATCTAGCTGAGTCCTAATGCATTCAGAAATCGAATCCTGCCCAAAGCTTATTCCTAACAGATGCATATAGCAGAGGTCACCTCTCACGTGTAACTAGGGACTGCATGCTGGTAAATTCTAGGAACCTGGACCCCAGATACAGTTATCCTGATGGATTGACTTCTTTAAAATGAGACAGATGTTGCACGGGAAGAAAAAACTCTGATAAATAGTCATCAACATTTTAACTGAAATGTCTCTGTGTGTGGGATGATGGGTGTTTTTCATCTTTAAAGAGTTTTTTTTTTTTGGTGTTTATCAGGATTTCTGCAAGGAATGTAATATGTTATCACTTTTGTAACATGGATAAATTATAATTTGAAAGAAATTTATTATTAAAAAATGAAAACCAAACTAGCCCCATAAATTTTAGGAGCAGTGATTAAATATGAAGGTTGAAACCATAGTCCACCCCTCCCCATGCAGCTTCTCATAAAGTCCCTCCATTGACCACCTTCAAAACATGGTTTTGCTTTAGGCATTTCATTTTTCTGATCGCTAAAATGGGAGAAAAAAAAAAACCAGAAACCGTGTTGCATTCTCTCTTAAATATGTAGGCCATGCCTGGGGGCGTACGTACTTGGAAAAAGATTTCAGATGATTCTGATAAATATAATCATATACATGTCTTCAGGAGATGTTTTCTTCACTGATCAAAATTCACACATTTCCTTTTGTAGAATTAATAGGTCCAGGGCTTATTTTTCTTTCCAGGGAAATGGTCATTCCTGCCTACCCAAATAACTAGGGGTCATGGCTTATATGCCAAAGGAAAAAAATGTCATTTACCTTGAAAATTTCATAAGATGATGAGTCAGTTTTAAATGTGTTTACTCATATTCAGTTTAAAGATTCACAAGGAACATTGAGGGAGAGTCCTGCTTTTGTCATGGCCAGAGCTAGCCCTGGCTGGGGGAGGCCTCTTTTTGCGGACCCCCAGGCCTTTGGGGACTGCAGATGCTAGGCCTCCTGTGTTCTGATCCTCTGTGCGGCCGTTAGGACCACATGTTTCTAAGGCAGACGAAGGGTGGCAAAGAGAGAAAAAAAAGAACTTCGGAAGAAGTTGTACACCTAAATTGAAAGAGGAGGAAAAGAAAAACAGAGGAATGTCATGTATGGAGTGTGCCGTATCGTTGACATGGAGTATGTTTCTTTAATATTATTCTAGATTTCTATCGCAGAAGTGTCAACTTTTTGTTTGTGTGTGAGTGAAGGACACATTGATCGGGGGAAAAAATTCTAGCTAAGCACTGGCTCTTCATTCAGTTAAGAATATTTGTAGACATTTGTGTTACGAAAGTCAGGTTACAGCTGTGTTTAGGAAAGTGTTTTCTTCTGACTTCAGAAAGTGTATCCTTGCGTTTCCCAAATGCTTGCAGGTACAAATTGATAAAAACCGCACTGGAGTGTTTTTAAAGGTTTGTAAACCAAAAAACAACATTTTGTAACTGGGAATATGTGTTTGCACCATGAATGTAAGAGTGATGCAACTTTGGCTTAATTAGGAGAGGTTCACCTCATGAACTGATTGGGGAGAAAGTTACTCCATGAGCATATGTGAATTTCTTTAATACCACTTGGTTCCAGTATGTTATCAAAGTTATTATTACTATTACTGTTATTATTACCGCTTTTGGTCTTTGTTGAACATTAGGAAGACCAGGGCACTGATGCTGTATCCACAGTTTATGTCACTGAAAATGCCCATGGTTTGGGGTGGGTAGTTCTGAGGTACATTCCATTTTATAAAGTCTTATTGATAAAGGTTATCATTTACTGAAAGCTTGAAGTCAAGACCCAAAGTCAGTTATGTATTCCTCTATTTAGTGCATAGAGAACTGCAGAAATCACTATGTATATCCCATTAGGACTTGGGAAGGGGTCTGAAAATGTCTCCAGAAATTAAAGTTGGAAACTTAGAAAAAGAAAAACAGGAACTCTACCAATTGATAAATTGGTTGTAAACCAAATTTGGTTTCTTTTTTTTTTCTTTCGGTTGTAAACCAAAATTGAAGTTGTTCTTCAAAAAGCTCATGGCGGGCTTCCCTGGTGGCGCAGTGGTTAAGAATCCACCTGCCAATGCAGGGGACCCAGGTCCGATCCCTGGTCTGGGAAGATCCCACATGCCACGGAGCAACTAAGCCCGTGTGCCACAACTACTGAGCCTGCGCTCTAGAGCCCATGATCCACAGCAAGAGAAGCCACTGCAATGAGAAGCCCTCACACCACAACAAAAAGTAGCCCCCCCTCGCCGCAACTAGAGAAAGCCCGCACACAGCGACAAAGACCCAACGCAGCCAAAAATAAATTAAAAAAAAAAAAAAAACTCATGGTAAGTCAGGGCCGCTGTCAAGCCGGAGCCTGTGGGATGGATGCCCATTGGGCTGGCTGTCTCTCCTGCCCACTTCCCCCCTCTCATTCTTCCTGGCTGCCCTTCTCCCTCTCCCCTGTGATGTAATGGAAATGGTTTCATGCTGACGGGCGTCAGCAGGGCTCCGAACAAGACCCTGTAACATGCTCCTGTGTCAGCCTCACAGCTCTGTGTGTTGAGGCTTGTGTCCGATAATGCATGTGAGAGCACTTAGAGGAATTTCAGTCACTGAGCAAAAACCTCCTCCGATGAGGAAGTACATGCATAAAGGACAGTCTGTTGGAGAGAAAGGACTGGTGCCAGCAAGATGGGAGATAGCAGTGGACATTGAGGCCTTGGTCTGGGAACAAAGCCTGGGTCTGCCGCTAGTGGTGGTGTGAATATGAGCGAATCTTTAGCCACAGGGCCTCAGTTTGTTCCCCTGTGAAATACAGGGGTGGCTGAAATTATAACTAGGAGCCTTTTCAGCTCTGAGATTCTGAGTTTGGATGAACCAGAACAAACATGAAGCCTTAGACTATTTCCAGCGTCTAGCCTGAACCCAACTGTTGTCTCACTGTCAGTCGCTATTATTAATTCTAGTTAAAGTTTTCTATAAAAGACCCATATTTAGTCACGGGGTAGTGCTGATTCAAGGACAGACAGCTGGAAAGGTTTCAGAGCTTTCAGTGGACTGTTCCCACCATAGCTAAACTCTGAAGTTATGCTGTAGATGGATGGTTCAGGCTACCTTGGAGGCAACTTAAGGTACAGCCCCAAGGTAACGAGTATTTGTCTAAACACACTAGAGACTCTGAAGCTGAAAGAAATATTTGGCCATTTTGTATTTATGTGTTTTATTTTATCTTTTAAGGTCATGTAATTTTATTAAATTAAAAAAAAATTTTTTTATTCAATTTTTAAAGGTGACCCTACATTTACAGTTATTACAAAATACTGGCTATATTCCCCGTGTAGTACAGCATATCTTCGTAGCTCATTTTATACCCAATAGTTTGTACCTCTTAATCCTCTACCCCTGGATTGTCCTTCTCCCCTTCCCTCTCCCCACTGGTAACCACTAGTTTGTTCTCTGTGTCTGTGAGTCTGCATCCTTTTTGTTGTATTCCTTAGTTTGTTGTATTTTTAATTTAAAAAATTTTTTAACTTTATTGGAATATAGTTGATTTACAATGTTGAGTTAGTTTCAGGTGTACAGCAATATCATGATGTATTTTAGAAAGAGATTGGAAATTTTATTTTTCCCTTCTTTCCATGTTAAAGGTTTACTAAGGGGAGTATGCATTAATTTCCAACTGTCTTCTGGCTGTACCTCTGTTATGGGTCACGTAGTTATGAGAGATATGACATCACCAAAGAGGACATAATATGAATGGGGCTTAATACGAGTGTGTAATATCGGAGGCAGGCGGGCATGATGACCAAGACATGCACGCTGGAATCAGGAAATCTGGGTTCAAATCTTTGTAAGTCAAGTACTTGGCATAATGTCAGCCATAGTGCAAGTACCCAATAGTTGCAACTGTCATTGTTCAAGATGACAGGAATATACAAACATATTAGTAATCTTCTTATCACAAGAAACACCACTGAACTCTTCTGGAGAAACAGCTTTTTAGAAAAGAATGACCTCATTCCCCTTCATTTCCTTTACCCATAGTATTTATTAATTCAGCTGAACCAAATGCTGTAGGTTTGAGTTGGGTACTAAAGTGAAATTTGCAGAGCCCATTCTTGTTTCCTATTCTCTGCAAAGTATTTCCAGCAGAGGTGGACAGGTCATTTCCACACCTGGCCCCTGGTAGCAGAGCGCGATGGAAGGACTTGGGGAGGTGTTTATATGTATGGCTGCATCCCGTGGACATAAACATCCAGTTGTTGTGTGTAAGGAATCTGTGACTCTGAGCAATAGTGCCAGACTTTGTTTGTGCTGGCACTCTTCAGGGACCTGAATAAGCGCTTCCTTACCTGACGCCTACGTGTGGAGTTTTGTTTTTTGTCATTGGATTGTCTGGTTTGAGTTTTTCTTATGTTGTAAATACGTAGGTGAAGTGAAGAAATTTTCTACCCTGAAAAAAATAAGTTTTGAGTAGACTTGATCTATTCCTTAAGATAATTTCATCTTTTGCCCCAGAACAAAGGTGACATGATGTAGGGAAGTTAGGAGAGTCACACAATTTTGGAAAGAGACCTGGGCGGTAGGGGAATTTGCATCCATGCCATGGTTCTAGAATTGGAAAATCAGTGTTATATTTAAAGAAGACACACATTGGCTACACAGAACAAGATCAGCTAACTTTTAACTTCTAGAATCAGATTGCCAAGAAAGAAGACACAATTTTAAAGTAAATAATTTACTGTTTCCTCCTCTTCTGAATTTAAAAAGAGTATCTTTTAAAATCATTTCTGATGTTTCAGAGAGAACCATGAGAGCATAGCTTTGTATCAATAGCTTTAAAAAAAGAGAATTGAGAACTGAGGTTGATGCATTGGCAGACAAGGTTAAATGCATATAAAAGGTAATGCATTCTTGAAACATCTAGAAGAACATAGCACAATGATGGTGAGTCTATAATCTCCAGGTTTACTCTTTCTAAACAGATACGGAACAGTATAATTGATGATTTTTCCCCTAAGAATTAAATTTTGTTTGTTTTTTCAACTGGCAGCGGGGGCTTTGGAATCAGAGTTGAGAGTTAAGATACCAACTGTGCCATCTTCAAACTGTGGAGACTTGGGCTGATTGTTTAATCTTTGAGCTTTTATTATTTTAAACTGTGAAGAGCAATACGTACCTCAAAGGTTCTTGAGGATATTGAAGTGCTTTAGAGAAAGCCTACCACCTAGTAGGTGTTTATTAAGTAATGAATGATAGAGAAAGTAATTTAAATCTCAAATTTCAGTGCTGAAATGCGGAAGTAAATACACAAAACAACTGTGTGATTCTAGGTGACTTTGGAATTTTGACAAGAGCCTCTGTTTATTGCTTCCCTTTAGTCCATTTCTTGGTGAGTTTTTCCGCAAACACTTTTGATTAACTAAACGCTGAATTTGAGGAATTCAAGACCTCAAGAAATTAATGACCTCTCAAAACAGTGGTTTAGTAGAGTAATAAGGGTCTGCATCCATTTTTATTATCACTATTTACTGGATGTGATATATTTACAAATAGAATAGCTACCATTTACTTCTGGTTACTATGTACCAAGTGCTGTCTGTACCAAATACTTTATGAATGTCTCATTTAATCCCGGTAATAACTTGAGACATAAGTATTATGGCTCTCACTATATAAATGAGAAGATGAGATACACTCTTTTAATAATATGTCTAAGCCTCCATAGCTGGGAAGACTTAAAAGCCAGGATAGTACCTTTTCAAGTTAGCATCTGTTCTTTGGAACCACCTAATTTGATGATAGGTTAGCTCTTTGAAATGCTAATACACATAGAATTTTTTGAGGGAATCGTTGGTCTTTAGAAGCTTTGAAACATTTCATGCCTGATTAGGACTTGGGAAGATCCAAGGAATTGATTGCATATGTCCAGTGCCACTTTTTTTTTTTTTTTTTTTTTGTGGTACGCGGGCCTCTCACTGTTGTGGCCTCTCTCGTTGCGGAGCACAGGCTCTGGACGCGCAGGCTCAGCGGCCATGGCTCACGGGCCCAGCCGCTCCGCGGCATGTGGGATCTTCCCGGACCGGGGCACGAACCCGTGTCCCCTGCATTGGCAGGTGGACTCTCAACCACTGTGCCACCAGGGAAGCCCCAGTGCCATTTTTTTTAAACTAATTTTTCTGGTGTTTCAATTTAGATTTTGGTCCATCCAAGACAAGTACAGAATGCTGTGGAATGACTGCCTAATGGGTATTTCTCAGCCTTGACTATACAAAAGAATCACCTGGGGAGCTTTAAAATACAAACCACAGAAAAACAAGACGACCCCCTCCAAGCCCAGTCCCCATTCCTAGATATTCTCCCCCCTCCAGTTTTATTGAGATATAATTGACATATAACATTGTATTAGTTGAAGGTGTACAACATAATGATTTGATATGGGTATATATTGTGAAAAATTACCCCAATAAATTTAGTTACCATCCATCATCACCTCACATAGTTACAAATTTTTTTTTTCTTGTGATGAGAAGTTTTAAGATGTATTCTCGTAGCAACTTTCAAGTATATAATATAGTGCTGGTAACTGTGTTCACCATGCTGGACGTTACATCCCCAGAACCTATTTATCATATAACTCGAAGAAGTTTGTACCTTTTGGCCACCTTCATCCATCCCCAGAGCTGCCTCTGGTAACCACCAATCTGCTCTTTGTTTCTATGAGTTTGTTTTTTTTTTTTTCTTTTTTAAGATTCCACATATAAGTGACATCATAAAGTGTCATCCTTCTCTGTCTGACTTATTTCACTGAGGTTGAAGGTGCATGCATTCTGTTGCATGTAGCAGGACTTTCTTCTTTTTGATGGCTCAATAGTAGTCTCCTAGATACTCTGATGGAAACTGAACAATGTCATAAGTCTTCTGGAGGCTTCTGGAGGCCCAGCTCTGGGATGTCTCAGATCAGCCCCCCAGGAACATTGGAGTCACACTCTTGGGTCCCGGTTTGCTTGGTATTCTGGCTCTGCAGACCCGGGCTGCTCTCACACCTTACTACCCTCACCTTCACTCTGTGTGGTGGTGGAGGAGAGTGGGGCAGGGAGGGGAAACCATTGTCAGCATTGTCATCATTCCAGTCAGTGTGATCTTCCAGGAAGGGCTGCTCGGAAGGTTATCAGCTGTCCAGTGCCGGTTCTTGGGATATAACCTTTCCACTGTTTATTTATACTTTGGATATATTGGCTCTGTGTTGTTTGGTTTCCTATTCGAGTACCATTCCAGAGCCATGTGCCATGTTTATAAAGATCGAACATAAGTCAATGAGCTATTCCCAGTGTTGGTCACACACAGGTGCTAATGTCTTTTGATGGGATCAAGTTTTCCCACCTTTTCTTCTCTCCTTCACCATTGTCATCCTCTTCACAACCTAACTTCTCTCCTGTTCCCTCTACTTCACAACCTTCCTTAATTTGAACAATGAGAGATGGCAGTAAGTCCAGATGTGGATGATAGTCTGGACAGCAGAGGATTTTTTTTTAACACCTTTATTGAAGTGTAATTGCTTTACAATGGTGTATTCGTTTCTGCTGTATAACAAAGTGAATCAGCCATACATAGACATATATCCCCCTATCTCCACCCTCTTGCGTCTCCCTCCCACCCTCCCTATCCCACCCCTCTAGGTGGTCACAGAGCACCGAGCTGATCTCCCCGTGCTATCTGGCTGCTTCCCACTAGCTAGCTATTTTACATTTGGTAACATATATATGTCATGCCACTCTCTCACTTCGTCCCAGCTTCCCCTTTCCCCTCCCTGTGTCCTCAGGTCCATTCTCTAGTAGGGACAGCAGATTTTGGGCAGATGAGTAGTTTGCTGTTTCCAGACTGCCCTATTGGAGCACAAAGTCTGTGGAAATATGGTATTAGCAGGTTACCAGTTGGAGCACAAAACTAACTTTTCACTAGCAAATATTTGTCCACAGTAATTTAAACCATTTTTTATTCAGTTTACACATGAGGGGGCAGTATGGTACTTATAAAGCAAATGCTCTGTTGAAATTGTTTATTTCTGTTGGTGTACAATTGTTTTTAGGTGAGAACTTTTAGACCGTGAATATAATTCTGACACGTTTGTTAGCTATTAAATGTGATACATATATGCGATACGCTCACTCATATACACAGGTCATGTTTTTATTCAAGTATATAAATAATAATCTCCTTGTAACAGTGGGGCTTTCACACAGTGCCTTTTATTGTGAGTTTCATATTTACGGTTTGTTTAATGCTAGCTGGCTTTCTTCGAGCATCTACCTTTAGAACATCAGCCCTCTGGAGATACAGTGTCAGGGTGATGTCTAAATATTTTATGTTATGACTTCATTGAGGGCTGAAGGGACTCCAGTGTTATTGGGGACAGGAAGCTTCTGAACTCAGGTCTTGGCAGCTATGCAGATTTTTATTATGAATCACCTCTGTATGATATGCTTCCCTTTATGGCACAGTTTGCTTTTCTCAAGAGAAAAAAAAAATTGCTAAGCAAAGAAGCAGCACATTTTAATTAATGTTGTTATTGCTGATAGATGAATGACACTGTAGATAATCAAGGTGCTGACACTCTAGGTTTCATAAATGGAGGGGAAATATTTAAGAGAAGTTGGAAGGTATTAAACAAATTGGTGAAATCTACAGAGCATTTTCTGAAAAATGTGCGTGGGAATCCAAAAGGTAATTTCGTAAAGCACAGGCTATTTTTAAATGTGTAAAAAATATTTGCGGTCATATGTTTCTGTTTATGTAGTTTGAAAAAAAAATTGAGACTAGCATTTTGGCACAGATATAACTCTGTGAAATTGAATGGGATATTTGTTTGTAATGTTTTATCCTGATTACTTCCTTTGTGGATGAAGAGCTGTGGTATTGTCTACATCTGGTGAAGATAGTTATACTTGTTTAGTTTGGGCATGAATCTGTTTTGAAATATAATGATTTGATGCTGCTTTTACTTAATTTTAATGAGAAATTTTATTTTGAAATCTCTGTTAAAAAATAAAGACTTATGACTTAATACCCAAAATTTGAAGGCATGGATTTTTGGCTCCAACAGTCCCTTTTGGATGAACTCCAAATGTTGTTCGGTACTGGTATACTGTTGGAAAACCCAGGTTTCTGTTCATGGAAAACAATTAATGTCCTTCATGTTTTGATGGCAGATTTTCAGGACCCTGCCTGATGCCACACTGCCTGAGCCAGTCACCCTGTCAGCATCACCCCCAAATGCTCCACCAAGGCAATCGAAGAGACAGGGCCAGAGGACTAAGAGACCCGTGGCTGTATATAATCTTTGTATTGAACTGGAAGATGGTAAGATGTTAATTACATGTTTCTTCTTGATAGTCTGTTGAGAATATGGCAAAGCCTATGACCCCAGGGCGGGCCATTGTTTTCCATCCTTTGGATTTTAACTTGTTTTCCCCTCAAGATTATGATTTTTGAGATTAACAGGGGGGGTAAATCTTTCCTTGTCAGGGAGAGAATGCACATTTCAGTTTTGTGTTTGTCTTTGTGATTCACGTTTCTTTTTTTACTTTGAAAAGACAGCTAAAATTTCTTTTTGGGGAGACTTGTATGACCTCCTGTGAGGTTACATAACCCCGAGACAAATGGAAGAGGAACTAAAATGAAAGTAGAACTTTCATGAGAGGAGCAGATTGGAGTCTGATGTTAAATGCATCGAGATCAAAGGCATGGGTCCCTGTGGCGCTGGGGTCTGTGCTTCTGCACCGTCCGGTTTTCTGACTTTCTTGTAAGGCAGGTGTCTCATCCTGTGGTGGGGTGGCAAATTGACCACGGTCAGGGGCTAGGCTGAGTGGACCGAGCTGCAGTGGGACTCTGACCAGTGGAAGTCCTTACTTTCCATCCAAGCCACCCTGTTCCAACTCTCTGTTGTCATGTGGCCACCTTGTCTCAGTATTGCCAGATTGCCTCGTTTTTACCGGAGCCTAGAAATTGGAATTTTAAACACTGATCCCTACAAAACAAGGCTGTGAGCCATAGCGAGACCCCAGTTGCTGATTTGTAATCACGTAGTTATTGGTGTGGAGAATAAGATGGAAACTACCAAGGTTTTATTGGTTTGGAGGTGTGAGGTGATTGTCAAAGGGAAGGAGGAAATGAAGATAGAAACATACAATACCTCCATCATAAGCAGCTGTATAATGAAATGTCACATAGCTAATATCCAAAGACCCATGCAAGCAGGTGACACCTGTCTTTAACTAACTCTCAGGGGATCTGTACACGAGGACTCAGAATGCCTCCTGTAGTGTGTGTGTGTGTGTGTGTGTACACTTATATATTACACACACACACACACACACATACACATGCACACACGTTAGTTTTAAAATCAGATCCTCCTTTTCTAGAGAAAGGGCATGATTTATTAAAGTCAACCTGTACTTTCAGAGCTTCCTTTTAGCCCTTAGTTTCAGCTTCTGAGCCCAGCCAACTTCTTATTCTCTGTCTCCTTTCTCGTGTTCACTCTCTCAACAGAGTTGTTAATAAGGAGTAAAGCTGACTGGTTTGAATTGAGCCTTGTCTTATATATCACTTGTCCTCTGGTGGAAGTGTTAAAAAATTAGTGAACGAGGCAAATGTTGGAAAGTAGGAGGGGAACAAAATCAAGGCGATGTAAAACAATACCTACTTGGGCTCATCAGCCCTTGAGCAAAACTGAATTGACTCTGTTTCATAAAGGAAATGACCAAAGAGGGAATCACATCTGCTTTGGGGGGTATTTTTAGGAATTGAATCAGAATATCCAGTCATGTGTACATAGTTTACTGATTTTTTGATCATTGGGTTGCTGAATGATTATTATTAATGGGTAAGAAGCTGCTGAAGTGGTATTTAGCACATCTTTTATGGAAATACTCAAAATGGTGTACCATCTTAGCTTTCCTAATTTTTAGGCCATATATAAATTCTGTAAAGCTCTTTAATTATAAGGGAAAAAAGAAGATGGACAAATATTTAATTCCTATAGTCTGTTTTTACGTTCACCATCTATATGATGTCTTATTGTACATTTTGTCTTTTATAACTTTACATTGATCCTTCTGGATTGCAGCCTTTGATTTTTCTGGAAGTTGTTAGAATCAGAAAAGCCCATGATTTTGGTCATGGAGTGATTTTGTTTTATCTTACAGGTCATAAGATAAAGCAATTAAAACCTGTTATTTATCCTCTCCCCTCCCCAACCTATTATTTGTAGCTAAGCTTTAGTGAAACTCAAGTTGTGTGAAAAAGAATTATTTCAGGGAGAACAAAGTGGGATCCATGTTTTGCATATTCTAAAAAAATAAATAAATGAAGAGGTGGTGAAAATGCTTTAGAAAGGAAGCATACAGGGAAAGGATATTAAAAGGCTATGTTGTTGATAATTACTTAGCACATTGAAAGCTCTACCCTTTCAAAAAAAAAAAAAAATCTCTTCTTATCACCAAGACTTAAATATTTGTTTTTCAGTAGCCCGAGTCATCTAATTGTCAACTCTCTTTGAAATTTTCAAAAGTTTAAGCTTTTTATGTATTTTTTCTTATTGATGGTAGTTGAGTCACTTCCCATGTTTATCTAGTTTTGGTTAAGGTATGCATTATTAGCCAACTTTGGTTGATGATTTTTCCAAATTTTTTAGTTTATTATGAGTCCGATAGAAGGTTTAAATGCAAGTGTGTTTCCACCTTTACCCTCCCCCCATTTATTCACTGCAGTACAAGTTAAATTTGACTTAATAAAATCCAGGACAAATTATTTTTGTTTAAATTTAGGTAGATTATTTGCCAAGATTCAAGGAACTAGTGTGAATGACTGGAGAGTTTCCTCAGCTGTATGATTTGGTCACAGATTTGGTATTTGAGTGAAGTGGTTTTGTGGTATGTTATTTCTTCTGCATTGAGTAAGGTATGAAACCATGCGATGGACCCAACAGGCAACCCTGGAAAACACTCAGAATTGGTTTCAGTTCAGCATTAGGCAGATCAGAAAGTCGTTATTAGCAGTCAGCAAGCCTGTTAGCATGAGCTGAAGTAGGATAGACCTAGAAGGGGAGAATCCTAGCTTAGCTGGTGTGAAATAGGAGAGACACCCTCCGCTGTTAGACATCGTTTTTCAACCCCGCCCCCCAAGTTTAATTAAAGACACTTAGTATCTTTACTTTAACAAAGGCTTTAATTGGCATTGGCACATTTAGCCATACGCAATGCTCATTTATTTTCCTTTTTAACATGTGATTTAATGGCATTAAACTTGTTATTTGCAGAAGACTTTAGAATTCTAGTTACTTGCTTAAAGATCTCTGTTGATGATTAAGATGAACTGAAATGGATATATTATCTAGCTAGATTCCTTTAAATAGAGCAGCTGTTAAATTTTTTCTGAAATTCTTTTTATTATTTTGTAGAAGCCATATCGTTCATTTTCATATAGCATTTATAGTCTCACAAACCTCAAAGCTGAGTAGATTTGACTATGTCAGTTGTTGGGAAATAGCAAAATATGAGGTAGGCTGCTAAGTGCTAAGAAGAAGATGAAAAAATCAAAGGCTTCCTTTTATTTCGTCCACAGGTTATCTTTGTGTTTTTATTTCCTTAGAAGTGGTAGTAAAGTAACTCTAAAAAATTTTAGTGTTTGTTTTGTTTTTGTTTATACCTGCCCACTCCAAATTTATGTCCTTCCTACCTCTTTTTTTAATTATATAAATTTCAGGTGTACAGCATTATAATTTGACATCTGTGTACACTACACAGTGATCACCGCCAGAGGTCTAGTTATCATCCATCACCATACACTTGACTCCGTTTACCCCTTTCACCCACTCCCCAACCCTCTTCCTCTCTGGTAACCACTAATCTGTTCTCTGTATCTATGTGTTTGTTTTGTTTTGTTCATTTGTTTAAGATTTCAGATGTGAGTGAAATCATATGGTGTTTGTCTTTCTCTCTCTGACATACTTCATATAGCAGAATACCTCCAATGTCCATCTGTGCTGTCACAAATATCAAGATTTCATTCTTTGTCATGGCTGAGTTGCATACATACATATGCAATATGTATGGTACACATATATATATATATATATTCATCTATTGATGGACACTTAACGTTGTTTCCATATCTTGACTATTGTAAATAATGCTGCAATGAAAATTGGGGTGCATGTGTCTTTTTGAATTAATGTTTTTGTGTTCTTTGGATAAATACCCAGAAGAGGAATAGCTGGGTCATATGGTAGTTCTCTTCTTAACTCTTTGAGGAACCTCCATACTGTTTTCCCTAGTGGCTGCACCAAGTTACATTTCCAGAAACGGTGTACTAGGGTTCCCTTTTCTCCACATCCTCTCCAGCATTTGTTATTTTATTGTCTTTGTTAATAGCCATTCTAACAGGTATGAGGTGATAGCTCATTGTGGTTTTGATTTGCATTTTCCTAACAATGGATGATATTGAACACCTTTTCATGAGTCTTTTGGCCATCTCTCTGTGTTCTTTTGGAAAACATCTGTTCACATCCTCTGACCATTTTTCAGTTGGGTTGTTTTATTTATTTATTTTTGCTTTTGTTGTTAAGTTGTATGAGTTCTTTATGTATTTTGATATTTTTAGATATTAATGCCTTATTGGATATGTGATTTGCTAATATCATCTCCCATTCAGTAGGTTACCTTTTCATTTAGTTGATCGTTTCCTTCGCTGTGCAGAAGCTTTTAGTTTGATGTAGTCTCATTTGTTTATTTTTCCTTTTGTTTCCCATGCCTTTGAAGTCAGATCCACAAAAACGTAGCCAAGACCGATGTCAGTGATGTTACCACCTCTGTTTTCTTCTAGGAATTTTATGGTTTCAACTCTTACATTAAAATGTTTAATCCACTTTGAGTTGATTTTTGTGTGTGGTGTAAGATAGTGGTCTAGTTTCATTCTTTTGCATATTGCTGTCCAGTTTTCCCGATGCTGTTTATTGAAGACACTGTCATTTCTCCATTGTATGTTATTTACTCCTTTGTCATAATTTAATTGTCCGTGTATGTGAAGGTTTATTTCTGGACTCTCTGTTCTGTTGATCTGTGTGTCTGTTTTTGTTCCAGTACCACACTGTTTAGATTACTGTAGCTTTGTAGTATAGTTGCAAGACAAGGAGTGTAATACCTCCAGCTTTGTTGTTCTTTCTCAAGATTGTTTTGGCCATTTGGGGTCTTCTGTGGTTCCATACAATTTTTAGAGTCATTTGTTCTGCTTCTGTGAAATATGCCATTGGCATTTTGTTAGGGATTTCATTGAATCTGTAGAGAGCACGGATATTTTGGCAATATAAATTCTTCTAATCCATGAGCATGGAATATCTTTCCATATATTTGTGTTTTCTTCAGTTTCTTTCCAGTGCCTTATAATTTTCAGTATACAGGTCTTTCATCTCCTTGGTTAAATTGATTTCCAGGTATTTCGTTCTTTTTGTTGCAATTGTAAATGGGATTATTTTCTTAGTTTCTGTTTATGGTAGTTTGCTATTAGTATATATAAATGCCACAGATTTCTGTATATTGATTTTGTATCCTGCAACTTTAATGAATTCATTTATTCTAACTTTTTTTTTGCTGGAGGCTTTAGGGTTTTCTCTGTATGGTATCATGTCCTCTGTGGGTAGTGACAGTTTTACTTCTTCCTTTCTGGTTTGGATGTCTTTTATTTCTTTTTCTTACCTAATTGTTGTGGCTAGGACTTTCAGTACTATGTTGAATAAAAGTAAGGCGAGAGTGGGCATCCTTGTCTTTTTCCTGATCTTATAGGACAAGCTTTTAGCTTTTCACTGTTAGGATATGATGTTAGCTGTGGGTTTGTCATATATGGCCTCAATTATGTAAAGGTACATGCCCTCTATACCAACTTTGTTGAGAGTTTTGAATTTTGTGAAATGCTTTTTTGGCATCTGTTGAGATGATCATATGGTTTTTATCCTTAATTTTTTTGATGTGATGTATCATGTTGATTGATTTATGGATGTTGAACCAATCTTACATCCCTGGAATAAATCCCACTTGATCATGATGTAAGATCCTCTTAATGTATTTAATGTATCACTGGATTTCGTTTACTAATATTTTGTTGAGGATTTTTTTCATCTATGTTCATCAAGGATATTGGCTTATAATTTTCTTTTTTTGTGGTGTTCTTGTTTGGTTTTGGCATCAGGGTAATGCTGGCTTCATAAAATGTGTTTGGAAGATTTCTCTCCTCTTCAGTTTTTTTGGAAGAGTTTGAGAAGAATAGGTATTAAATCTTTGAGTGTTTTGTAGAATTCACCAGTGAAGCCATCTGCCTGGGCTTTTGTTGGTTGGGAGATTTTTGGATTACTGTTTCAACCTCCTTACTAGTAATTGGTCTATTCAGATTTTCTATTTCTTCATGATTCAGTTGTGTGTTTCTAGAAATTGATGCACTTCTTCTAGGTTGTCCAATTTGTTAGCTTGTAATTGTCTGTAGTAGTTTCTTATGATTCTTTGTATTTCTCTGGTTCTCACTTCCCGTCTTTGATCTCTGATTTTATTTAGTTGAGCCCTCGTTTTTCCCTTGGTGAGTCTAGCTAAAGTCTTGTCAATTTTGTGTTTTCAAAGAACCAGATCGTAGTTTCATTGATCTTTTCTATTGTTTTTTTAATCTCTTTCATTTATTTCCACTCTTGATTATTTCCTTCCTTCTACTAATTTTGGACGACTTTGTTCTTCTTTTTTCAGTTCCTTTAGGTGTGAAGTTACTGGAGTTTTTCTTGTTTCTTGAGGTAGGCCTGTATTGCTATGAACTTTCTTTGCTACATCTTGTTGATTTTGGCATGTTGTATTTCTGTTTTTATTTATCTCTTGGTATTTTTTTATTTCTCCTTTGATTTCTTCAGTGAGCCATTGGTTGCTCAGTAGCATGTTGGCTTATCTCCATGTTTTTGTGGTTTTTCCTTTTGTTTCTTGTGATCGATTTCTAGTTTCATACCATTGTGGTTGGAGAAAACGCTTGGTATGATTTCAGTCTTCTTGAGACTTGTCTAGTGACCTAACATGTAATCTATCTTGGAGAATGTTCCATATGCACTTGAAAAGAGTGTGTATTCTGCTTTTGGATGGAATATTCTGTATTTGTATATATCTATTAAGTCCATTTGGTCTGATGTGTTGTTTAAATTCAGTGTTTCCATATTGATTTTCTGTCTGGATGATCTATCCATTGATATAAGTGAGGTGTTAAAGTCCCCCACTATTATTGTATTGCCTTTAATATCTCTTTATGTCCATTAATATTTGCTTTCCTATACCTTGGTGCTCCTCTGCTGGGTGCATATACATTTATAAATCTTATATCTTCTTGCTGGATTGACCCCTTTATCATTATGTAATGCCCTTCTTTGTCTTTTATTACAGTCTTTGTTTTAAAATCCATTTTGTCTGATATGAGTGTAGTTTCTCCAGCTTTCTTTTATTTCCATTTGCATGGAATGTCTTTTTAAGTCCCTTCACTTTGAATCTCTGTGTACCCTTTCTTCTGAAGTGAGTCTCTCTCCATTCAGCCATTCTGCCTTTGATGGGCAAATTTAGTCTATTTACATTTAAAGTAATTATTAACAGGTATGTACTTATTGCCATTATGTTAATTGTTTCCTGGCTGTTTTTGTAGTTCTTCTCTGTTCCTTTCTTCTCTTTCTTGCTTCCTTTGTGTCTTGGTGGGTTTTTTGCGTGCGCACGTGTGTGTGTGTTACGCTTACATTCCTTCGTCATTTTCTTTTGTGTGTTTACTGCAAGTTTTTTTCCCTGTTGTTTCAATGAGGTTTACATATAACATCTTATGTAAATAGTAGCCCATTTTAAATTGGTAACCTCTTAAAGCTTTGGAATGTGTCCAAATTTATCTTTTTACTCCCCCCATCACATATACCTTTGATGACACATTTTACATGTCATTTTGTGCATCTTTTAACTAATTACTTTAATTTTAGTAACTAAGTTTACTACTTTTGTCTTTTAACCTTCATGTTTGCATTTTAAGTGGTTTCACTACCTGTATTATATATTTACCTTTTCCAGTGATGTTTTTACTTTTATGTGTTTTCTCATTATTAATTAGTGCCATTTCTTTTCAGCTTAAAGAAGTCACTTTAGCATTTCTTGTAGGGCTGGTTTAGTGGTGATAAACTCCTTTAGCTTTAGCTCATCTGGGAAACTCTTAATCTCTCCTTCAATTCTGAATGATAACTTTGTGGGTACAGAATTCTTGGTTGGAAGTTTTTCCTTTCAGCACTTTGAATATGTTGTGTCACTCCCTTCTGGACTGTAAAGTTTCTGCTGAAAAATTTGCTGATAGCCTTATGGGGTTTTTCTTGTATGTAACAAGTTGTTTTTCTTTTGCTGCTTTTAGGATTGTCTCTTTATCCTTAACTTTTACCATTTTAATTATAACATGTCTTGGTGTGTGTCTTTTTGGTTTCATCTTGCTTGGAACTCTTTGGGCTTCCTGGACCTGGATGTCTCTTTCCTTCCACAGATTAGGGAAGTTTACAGCCACTATTTCTTCAAATAAGTTTTCTGGCCCTTTCTCTCCCTCTTCTCCTTCTGGGACCCCTGTAATATAAATATTCTTCTTCTTGATGTTGTCTCAAAGGTCCCTTAAGGTGTCTTCACTTAATTTTTGTTTTCTTTTTGCTGCCGTCTGGGTGAGTCCTGTTGTTTTCTCTTCCAGTTTGCTCATTCATCCTCCTGCCTCGTCTAGTCTGCTGGTGAGCCCATGTAGTGTATTTTTCAGTTCAGTTATAACTTCTGTTTAGTACTTGCTTCTATCTTTCTGTCTCTTTGTTGAAGTTCTCCCTGTGTTCATCTCTTCTTCTCCCAAGTTCAGTGAGTACCTTTATGACTATTAATTTGAACTCTGTGACAGGTAGATTGCTTTTCTTTGTTTCCTTTTGTTCTTTTTCTGAGGCTCTGTCTTTTTCTTTTGTTGGAACATATTCCCTTGTCTCCTCATCTTGCCTCATTTTGTGTTTGTTTCTATGTATTAGGTAAATCAGCTATCTCTCCCAGAATTGAAGGAATGGCCTTATTTAGGAGATGCCTTGTGGGGCTCAGAAGTGCATTCCTGACTGGCCACCAGAGCCAGGCATTCAGGGAGTATCCCCTGTGTGGGCTGCATGTGCCCTCTTGTGGTGGGAACGTGGCTGCGGGTGCAGTGTCCGGTGGACAGGGCTGGGTCCCGGACCCTTAGTACCTTTTTATATAAAGAGAGACTGTTGTGTTTGTCCCCATATACAAGGAAAGTTCATGAGGCTGTATGAGGTATATTCTTTGATATTTTCTCTTCAAGGCAGAAGAAACATTTTAAAAGAAGGTTTGGTGAGTGAGAAGAGGATTATCATCTGAATTTTGACTAAGCTCTCCCATTCTTCCTTTATGCTAGCTCTAATTTTAAGCACAACTAGACATTCACAGGACTAGTTTTATTTGTATCTTCTTTGGTAATTAGGTATTCTTTGCCTGTCCTCTTTTGTACATGGTATAGCAGTTTGTTTATTTAGACAACAGAAAAGATATGACTTATAAAGAGTCAAAAACAAAATCATCTTGCAAGTCAATTGGCAGGATTTAATATTACTTCAGGGTAGTTCTTACTTTGGGTATCGTTAGGTTGGCACTTTCCCACTTGGATCCCGGGCGTGCTAACTGAAGCACATTTTGTTGAACATGTATTATTGTAGCCCTACAGTGTGGTAGAGAACATGACGAGGATGCAGAGCTTTATAAGCAAAAAAGTGAAAATACAACTGTCGAAGGGGAGATGGGTTAACAATAAAGCAGGACCATTTTCCTCTTTTCTTAAAGAAAGAACGTATCCTGATATACATCAGTCTGTAAAATCAGGGTGGGACAGATCTGTCTTGTAGGAGTCAAGAAGGCCATGGTAAAAGGCTGGTTAAGTCATTTAAGCTTAGGTTGATGTGGGCTTGAGTGAGCACTAGGAATTGAAAATAAAATGGATTATCTGGTAGAAATGTGAAAGCAAGTTGTTGGTACTTCTCCACTGTCCAGGTGTGGAGAATGAAGGCAGCTAATCAACACAGATGTCATCAGCCACATTGTAGGCTCATAGGTAAATCTTTTCCTTGTGTTTATGTCTTAGTTTTGTCCTGAGGCTTTTTTTTAATACATATCTTTAGACCATCTTTCCATCAAAAGGAAGAAATCATCTCATCTTGTTAGTGTCTTCAATACATATTGTTATATGTAACTTGTTTAGAAAATAGGTTTGGTATAAATAGTGTATGTGGAAAGCCAGTGGACAGAGAAATGTTAAGTAATAACTGAAATGTTATGTCTTCTTAGAGAAAGATTAGTCTCATAATTATGAACAATGTAGAGCTCAGTTTTCTCCTCCTTTACCTCGCAGACTTATATCCATTCAGTCACAGGCTTATGTAAAGGATGGGCGGCCCCCACCATACTCAAAGATGTTTATTTCTGTAGAAGTCAAGGATGGAGAGCTGACTCACGGCAACTATGCACTCTCCAATCTCAGTTCCCAAGAGAGTATCTTTAGAGGGGTAGATCGGGCATTTGGGATTGACATGTACACACTGCTATACTTAAAATAGATAACCAACAAGGACCTACTGTATATCACAGACAACTGTGCTCAATATTCTGTAATAACCTAAATGGGAAAAGAATTTGAAAAAGAATAAATACATGTGTATGTATAACTGAACCACTTTGCTGTACACCTGAAACTAACAGAACGTTGTTAATCAACTGTGCTCCAATTAAAAAAAAAAAAGAAAAAGAAATGACCTTCATGAAAGCATGCTTTCGTAAGTGAATTGTTACTACCCCGTCCTCCCTCAGATTGTATCAGGACACTTATGTGAGAGAAGGATCACTGTAAAACCATTGTTGATGTGGATTTTCAGAGACCTTCTGCAGCTATTGACATTTCCTTATAGACATATCTGATCAGCTTGCAGAGATTAATAATCAACCCAAGTAACCGGCTGCAAGCAGATCTCTGTCTTATGCTTGGTAATCTTCTCTCGATTCTTACCATTTTTTTGCATGATGCTTCACGGGTAGATTCTGGATAATAACTTTCCAAAGGCCGAGCCATCTTACCACCTCCTCTGAGCAAAGTCATGATTCTTTGGCATGGAATTACTGTGTTGTGAAGTTAAATCTAAGACCGGGCTTGAATCCAGTGACAGGCTGTGTCGACAGATTATTTCTCACTTTTACCATGATGAGATCAATGGGTTGGAAGAGGCAGCCAGAAATGTCAGGGCTGTGATTGAGTTGTGACCTGCCCATAGATCATGCCCGCTGCTTCTCCTGCACCGGCGTCTCCCCAGACGCTTCCTCGAAGCTCACCTCCCCTAATGTTAATGACAAAGCACGAGGCACCTTCTTTATATGACTTCCTCTATAATCTTAACTATGCTCTTGTGTGGGATGAACATTTCCCCCTCTCTCTGGAGGGGGAAGAAAAAAGTCTTATTTAACGCCTTAAAAAAGTTCATGGCAGGTAACTAGAATAGAAGAGAGAAAAATTCTTTAAAGCTTGTCTCCCTGTGGTGTGGGTTTTTTCTTCACTTCTAATAGCTTTTATTTTAATTTCTAGTTCTGAATTCAAGCAGCTGTCACTCTCTTTATAGCCCTCTTTGAAACACTTACAACGTAGGAGGTAGCCGGGCTGTCTAAGAAACATCTTTTCAAACCAGCTGAAGTATTGTTTATCCTGAATGAAATAGAATTTTTAAGGCTGTCAGGAGGGACTGATTTGAAACGTTTCCTTTGGTAGCTAGGAAGATGAGGAGAAATCTTGAAGGGGAAGGTATTATCTCAGTGTGGCCAACTCCAAGCAATTGTTATTACTCAGAAAACTCCTATGGACCCTGATAAAAATTACCAGGAGATAAGACTGCTGTCTACAATTAATATAACCAAACAAACCTGTGGTCAGTTTATTTGTACTTACTGAATCCTTCCCAGCTGTTGAGGAAAAAGAAATGACGTGAGATTGAGTCAACTGTGGAGGCTACTCCTGTAACTAGTTGTGTCTCCTTGACTTTTATGAACTCTGGGTTGCAACTTTGCAGCCTGGCTCCTTCTAAATGCTCACTCTGCTTGGCATGGCATTCTTGTGTGTCTTCTAGGCGGTATTTAGAAGGAGTCCAGTGTCAACCTTGGGTGGAAAAAAAAATCTTCAAGCCTATTATGGTGAATTATACGGCTGACATTTTGCATGTACTAATATTTGTTCTCTGAACTCGGCAGCATGAGTCTTTGAGCTTGAATTGTGATGATGGCTGTGGTTTTATTTTTCTCTTTGGGTCAGAATAGAAATAGTGGCTCTTGAAGTCTCTGGTTATTATCTTAGTTATTTTAAAGGTGGGCTCTTTTTCTTAAAAATTTTAATAGTTAATGTGAGAACAGGATACAAAATTTGGAGGGTAATAATAGTACACAGTTAACAGATACCATACTATGTGCCGGCTACCGTTGTTAGCAATATTTGTTAAACTTAGGTAATCCTCATAACAATCCTATCGGTAGTATTATTATCCGTATTTTATAATTGGGGAAACTGAGGCTCAGAGAAGGTCAGTAGCTCACCTGAGTCTCCCGGCTAGTGAGTGACAAAGCCAGGATTAACCAGTCCCATTCCACAGTCTGGGCTCCTTACCACTCTTCTCAAGTGCAAACCCAAGCGCCTCAGCAAATGGTCTTCTCTTCTCCGGAGTTTTCCATGGCCAGTCTTTTCAGAGATGTCATGTGCCTTTCAAACAATACATAGATTTATTCTTTTTTAATTTTAAGAGTGACTCTTAGTTTTTCTATTAAAAACAGTGGCCAGTTTTGTTGTAAAGGAATCAGAGTGATGGTTTTGATGAAGGAGATGAAGGAGAAGAAAGGGCCAGAGATGAGGATGGATTTAAACCTGGGACACAATACACTGTAACAAAAATGGGTCCTCTAAGAGAAAGGGGTCGCTCATTTTTATGGGCAGGGAGAAGGAAAAGCAATCATTTTATTTCAGTATTATATTTATTTTATCGTGATATATATACCCATTTACCTAAATGAACAAATATCTGGTCTTACGGTAGTTGCAGTAAGGTGAAAAGTCTCCATTCAATCCCACCAACTCAGTCCCTGCAAACCAAATCTGTAACCGCTGCTATTAATAGATTGAGCCATGTCAGAGGGCCAGCTCTCAGTTCCAAAGTTATCTAATATCGGCAATTTCAGATGTTTTTTCACTTACGTGTCATTTCAACCTATAGTTTCTTAAATCCTTTCAAAGTTAAAATTCCAAATTGGATTGCTGGCCACTGTTATTCGGAGGGTCGTATCACATGAAACTGCTCTGCTGTTTGTCTATGTCAAAACTGATTGAATAGCAGCAGTTTGACTTGGTTCAACCTATAGTTTCTTATTTTTCCTTCTAGAATCCTTCATGTACATATAAGCAGAGATGAATATAGATTTTTATATGTCCCCTGTGTGCTCAAAAGCTAGTTGTGCACCATATTTTAAAGAACTTTATAGCCGGTATTGTTTTCATATCAACACAAAGAGTGCCCTCTCCTTTTTCACTGCTGTGTAGTATTCTGTGTGTTCCGTTGTGTGGGTGTGCTCCTAAAGGCCTTGTTCTACAGCCAGACATAAGCAGGTGGTACAGGTCCTCAGTCATCACACACAGGCTTCTAGCCTTCCAAGGATCACAGAAATGTGTCCACAGAAATAATATACATGGTGTGATTTTGAGTGACTAAAGTAAGTTATAAAACAGAATTTCAGAATAGCCTCACTTCTAAAGGGAAAACTATGTGAATAAGTGTGTAAGCATAGAAATAAATCCGGAATAATAGTAATCAGTTATGACAGTGGTTTTCCTTAGGAAGTGAGAGAATGATGATTTTCTTCTTTAAACATATCTGTATTTCTTTTTCCTTGTTATATCCATGTACGTATATACACATATATACGTGTACATATATACACATGCATCATGCATATGAGTATGTGTATTTAAGTTACAAAAGTTTCAGCCTAAAACTGATGCAAGTTGTGCTTGTTATTTGGCGTGCTGGGTGTAAGTTGAAGATTTTGAAGTACAAAGAGTGAAGCGGAGCCCAAGAAGAAAGCATACGGAGTCCCGCTAGCATGAGTTGACCTGGAGAAATTTCATTGGCAGTACATTGAGAATGGGGAGCTGTCACTGCTTAGTGTTTTGCTGTTGGATTTAATGCATCTTTCACCTTCTACCCGGGCTGCTCTCAAAGTCACATTGTCCTAGCATTTTGGGGATCACTATCACTGGAAATACTTAGGCCACAAAGAGTTTTATTGAGTGGTAGAATTACTTGTGGTTACATTTGGATTTAACCTAACCTGGATTTAAATCCCCGTTCTCTTCTTACTGTCTTATATGACCTAGGCAAATTCCCCTTTGAAGCCTCATGAGTTTGGGTCAGTAAACTTCCCCATGGCTTTTGCCAAGAACAAATGAGTTAATGGCTGTACACCACCCAATATTTAGTGAATACTCGATTTTAGCTTAGATTTTCCAGAAGGTCTGATGTGTAAAATAGAGGGCTTCAAATATATTTTCTTATATGGTATACTTTCCAAGAAAATGTACTTAGTCTTTTGTGTTTGGTTATTTTTGTCCAGCTTATAATAAGTTTATCAGTTGCTACCTTAAACTGACAATTGATAATAATGTACATTGTTCAGGTGAAAAGAATGATGTGATGGGGGAGGAGGATAGGTAAGTAGCTAGGAGTCCAACAACCCTCCTTTCTCAGCTGGACTGGAGTGTGTTCTGAACACACTGCTCTAAATTTCCTGAGCTGTCAAAATGTCAGGCTTCCTCAGAAGTTTATGCAAGACAGCTTGATTCAGTATCTGATTACTTTTCGGTTCCTAAGGATAATCGTAGATGGTGGTTATATGTTTTGTTTATATAGGCAGAAATCTCAGTCTGTAAATAATGCCTCTGGACTGTGATTATGATATAAAAATGCTCTCTGCTTTACAGAGTAAAGCAATTTGCTTTGACTTCTGTTGACATCGCAGCCGAACTGGTCTTATTCACTTTGTAATTGAATTGCTACAGCCTTCCATTGACCTTGTAAGTAGCAGAGGTGGTTCCTGGAGTTGTAACGTAATGCCTGTTAGCTACTGCTGTAACGTTATAATGGGGTCTGTGTTTTATGTCATGCGATTAGAACACAGCCGATTCCCTCATCAGCGTTTCCTAGCATACACTTTTGCCATGTCTTAGCCATTCGGTAGCTTTTCAGGCAAGCGTTTTGCTTAATTTTTATTATCTTCAGACAGTAGAAAATAAAATCTGCTTTATAATTGTATGGCAATTTCATCACATCTTTTCACGCCTTACTGTGACAGTTTAACTTGTAGTTTAGGAGTTGACTTCTCTCTTATTCAGTTTTCTGGGGGGGATGCATATCTATGTGTACTTTTGTTTTTTGGACTTTTTGGACTGGGAGTGGGAGGTTATTTCATTGAGAGTCACATTTCCCTTTCCTAGACATGATTTCAGATAAAGAAATTATATTACCCAAGGGAATTATTCTTAGCTAGCCACTGACTGTCATTAACCTGCATGTTAATTAGCTTTATCATGGTTCCCATTATGGTTTGTCTTGTTTGGTGAGGCCAAATGAAATGAGAGGAACTGGGACATCTTGCCCTACCGCCCCCAGCATGACATTGCTTTAACTTGCAGCAGAACTGAGAATTGGGGTCAGTGGGACTTTACGAACCTTTCCTTCCACTTGGCAATTATAACTGGTCTCTCAGTGCACCTTTCACTGCTGAGAAATACAATTAGCGTTCTTTCCTTAATGGGCAGTTGGCAGGGTTAATTTCTTATACCCCCCTCCCCTTTGTTTCCCTAATGGAAGATTTTCTGATCAAAGAATCTAAACTGTTTTCTCTTAATAGTCATTTATTACCTACTGCTCTGTGGACAGCAAAGAAGAATTCCCTTTGAATAGGAGGATTGGATTTGGTTTTTTTAAAGAAAGATACCCAATTACATTAGCAATTTTAAAAGTTCAATTATAAAGTCAAACTTTGAGTCTCCTAACCTATCTTTATTTTTCTAATTAAAGAAAGGAATTGCCTGTGTGTGTGTGTGTGTGTGTGTGTGTACGTACAAACTAGTGTACAAGATAATATGATATAACTCTTTTGGCTTACGTTTTTAGAAGGATAAGAATAAATATCTGGCCTGAAAAATATATCGGCTTTACTTTTTGTCTTGCATTGGATTCCTTTTTTGGGGGGGGGGTGACTTCTTTTTCTCTCTGTAGATCTTATCCGTATAATGCCACTATTGCTAGTGCCTCATAATGCAAATTCTCTCAATTCCTTGGCCATTTTAGTTGAAGTAGACTAAGCGTATGGGAAGCTCTGAAGGCAGTGCTGGGTTTTCTTTGGCTGGTTAGGTGTTAATGGGGTTTGGGATCTGATCCTGACCCTTCTCAGCCATGCTGCTCACAGACTGCTCTGTTGTGCACTAGTCATTCCGTGTGTATACTGCAGCTTCTAGTTCGAGAAGCTCATAGGACTCCGTGAGGTTCTGGGTGAGTATCTAAGTATGCTATGAAGAAACAGGCCTGTTCACTTTTTTTTTTTTTTTTTAAACTAGCCAAAGAGTGGACTACTTGGACAAAACTAGTCTTAGGTAATCCAGCTAGGCAGGACAGGCTGTCTTTCTATGTTGTTGGAATGTAGCCTTTTCCTGTTTTCCTCAGTCTCAATAAATTTGGGTATCTGGTCACACTGGTATCTGCACATCAGTAAATATGGGGATGCTAGCGCTAAGGACCAGATGCAAAAACAAAACACTGGACCGAACTGTAATCCTCCCTTTGGAGCAGTAGTGAGTGTTAAGCTGTTGTGGAAGGCATGCTCCTTTACTTAGCCTTGGAGCCCTTGAACGTTTCATTGACTGCAACAGTCGCACCCAGTAATTTGAAAGCAAGAAGACATTGTGATGTACTTCTAAGACTTAGGTAGGAAGAGTGAGGCTATGTATGACTCAAGTGTTCTTGAGTGTCCTTGTTAAAAGTAGAATGCTCTCCTAGATGGGTTAGTGTTCCAATGCAGTATGACAGTTCTATGATGTCTCATTTCTCATGAGTGAAGTAGTATACTTTGACCTGTATTAACTGCATTTCAGGGACCAGCACCGCTTAGTCCATGCTACTTTTCCTGTACACAGGGTCATTAAAGAATGGATGGTGGCTATGTCCTTTGATCTCTATCAACCTTAAGATGCCACTGTTGGCACCCATCCCATCTGTTATGTTGGCCTTATGAACATTGGTGGGGGAATGTTTTCCTTCTACTGTTTCATATGTTGAAGCGTCTCACCAGCTCCTAGACAGATTTAGCTTTATTTATAGAGGTCACTTCCATATTTATTGTTCCGCATCAGGTTTTTTTTTTTTTTTTTTTTTTGCTGTACGTGGGCCTCTCACTGTTGTGGCCTCTCCCGTTGCGGAGCACAGGCTCCGGACGCGCAGGCTCAGTGGCCATGGCTCACGGGCCCAGCCGCTCCGCGGCATGTGGGATCTTCCCGGACCGGGGCACAAACCCGTGTCCCCTGCATCGGCAGGCGGACCCTCAACCACTGCGCCACCAGGGAAGCCCCGCATCAGGTTTTATATACAACGTCAAGTCCAATTGCATATTGAGCAGGGGGGAGGGAAAACATAAATTTTGGTTTACTCTAATTTACACTAGTCAGTGCAGTATTAGAAACTAGCTTTTGACATGATGAAATATAGCAATTCAGACTTTCTTTTAGCAGAGTAGAAATTACATCAGAGTGTCTTTGAAATGAGTTTGGGAGTACTGTTATTGATGGTAGGCACCCTTCTCCTTTTCAGTATGCTGTGTGTCCTGGGTGACCTTAGGAAGAAAGACCACTATGGCTCGAAGGAGATTTTATTGATGTCATAATATCTGCCACATGGTGGAAACTAGGGCAGCCTGAATATTTTCTGCTTAGTTCAAAGGTTATATTTTGAACAGGCTTATATAAGTTAGCAAAACAAACAAACCTCTCCTCTTCCTGTGGCATTTCATCATCCTCTTCCCATTTCAGCCTCTTCCCATCACTTCCATTCCCACAGCTATCAGTCTGTCTACTACTGTGACTTGTACCCAGACATGTTCTCCTTGAGGATAGCCTTTCTCAGTTCCCTACGTGCTGTGCCCTCTTCCGCTTCAGACATTAAGCCTCAATTTTTGGTGCTTGAGTCTTCCTTGGGTGTAGCATCATGAGAACAGACACACCAAGTGGGCAAAGAAGACATTGAAATACTCAAAGCAAGACATTATTGGGCAGCGCTGTTTAAAAGATAGAAAATTCAGAATGCAAGGAGGGTAATTAGAGTGCAGAATGACAGGAGAATGAATCCAGGCACAAGGGGAGGAGGGGGCTAGGGTAAATGTCACCACGTCAGCTTTTTTGCCCCCTGCTGGGGAAAGAATCTACCTAGTTTTGGCTGAAGCCCCCCTCAAAAGTAAACTAGGTCACGTTTAGCCTTGAGATTTATTTCTCTGTACTTAGGTAGTGAGTTTTTATATGTCTGGTCACATTTTCTAGTCGATTTCCACTGTGATTTTGGAGATTTTTTTTCCCCCCAGAAAGTGTTACATACCAATCGATAATAAAAATAATAGTTAAGAATATTAGCTTTTCACTTTATGGAACAGCCTGTGTACGCTAATTATAGTATACAAGTAATCCCTGTTGAGTGAGCACACTAAAATATAAAAGAAATCGAATATACTTTAGTAAATTCTAGTTTTGAGAGTTTTCCCTGACGAAATGTGACGTGAATCTTTAAAGAGTCATGATGACCCTTTGACTGTCAGTATTTAGGGAAATTGTCTGTTTAAATATGGCATAGAAAATGTTCTGAATCTTGTTTCCTAATCGATACTTTAGAGCTATAAAGTTTTCTTTGGTATTCTTGTGCCATGTTTCACAAATTTTGACATGAAATGTCTTTATCGTCGAGTTCTAAATCTTTCTTAATTTCCATTATGATTTTCTTTTTAACCATATTTAGTTTACCAGCATATTGAAATGGTAAAATCTATCCTTTCGTTTATTAAGTTCTAAATATTTTGTCATTTTGGTCCGAGAAGAGAGGATGTGTAATATCCATCCTTCAAAACATTTCCTTAAGAATTCTTCGGGGGTCCAGTGGTTAGGACTCTGCACTTTCACTGCTGAGGTCCCAGGTTCGACCCTTGATCGGGGAGCTAAGATCTCACAAGCCTCATGGTGTGGCCAAAAAAAAAAAAAAAATCCTTAAAAAAACATTTGTTTTGAAGAATATTTATCCTGTTATTTCAAGGTGTGTGTGTATCTAAACAATAGAGCAGCTTTGTATTGTTGATTACAGATATTTCTCTCTCTCCCTGCCTGATAGAACTGTCTGAGAAGAGTGTGTTAAAGTCTCCAATAATGACAGTTGATTTTTCTGTTTTCCCTTATGGTTCTATATATTGCTTGAGGCTGTATCATTAGGTGCTTATCTTCTTACTCCATCATCTTGTCCTTTTATCAGTATAAAATGACCCTCTTTATCTCATGTAGTTTATTAAGATCGTTGTGTACTTTGATTTATATTTGCCTAGTATAGCTTTATTTTCTTGAATTTCCAGCCTTGCTTTGTCTTTTTGTTGTAAGCATGTTTCTCGTAGTCAACGTATTATTGGATTTGGAAAATATATTTGGAGAATCACTGTCTTTTAATTGATGAGTTTAATCCATTTATGTATATTATGATTACCATTATGTTAGGATTTCTGTCATTTTATAATTTTTATTTAATAATGAATTTCGATACCTTTTTGTTTTCTTTCCTCCTTTCTCTTTACAAAAGCAGATGTTATGCTGTTTCTAATAGTGTGTATCCTGTTTTTGTTTCTAAGGCGGTTGCCTTATTTTGAGATTTGTAAGCTTATTTATCTGTTGGCTTCTTAAACTCAACTATGTTTCTGCCTCCATCTCTAATAAGGTAAATATCCAATGGACTCTCATTTCCTTTTTTGGCTACCCACCCCCACTATGTTGATATTTTCTAGATTCTAGGCTCTGGATCATTTTGGTTATTTTTTTTCCCCTTTTCTTTTGTCCTAGAGTTTTTAGAAGACAATGATAGACATTGAAAATCTCATATTGCTTCTTTTATTTAAATACTTGAAAACTGTGTTTTGGGAGTGTTAATCATTATAGTTCTTTATGTGGCAAACCTTGGGTGTTTTTAAAGTCTAATACGTTTATTACGCCCTCACATTTTTTTTGTTTGATTTTTTTTTTTTTTTGTGGTACGCGGGCCTCTCACTGTTGTGGCCTCTCCCGTTGCGGAGCACAGTCTCCGGACGTGCAGGCCCACTGGCCATGGCTCACGGGCCCAGCCGCTCCGCGGCACGTGGGATCTTCCCGGACCAGGGCACGAACCTGTGTCCCCTGCATCGGCAGGCAGACTCTCAACCACTGTTACGCTCTCACATTTGATTGGCAGTTTGAATATACAGTTCTGTGCTCAAAATTCTTATCCTTCAATACTTTAAAAATGTTACTTCAATATTGTTCTGAATTCAGTTTTGCTGTTGAGAACTCTGAGGTCACTCTGGGTCTTTTTTAAAACTATGGTCTATTCTTTCTGTCAGGATGCTTTTTATTTTTTTCTTTGTATTTGATATTCTCAAATTTTGCAATAAGGTATCTTAGTGCAGTATTTTCTTTATTTGTCTGTTTGGTACTCTGAGTCCTTCAGATTGAGGTCTTTGAAATTCTTTAATTTTGAGGAATTGGTCATTATTTCTTTAAGTATCTCTTCCTCTCAATATACTTCTTTTTCTGGGATCTGAATGTTGGCAATTTCACTTCTCTTTTGTGTTACAGATCTCTAAGTTGCTGAATTTCTGTTGTTGTTGAGTTTACTATCCTAGCTTTCTTTATGTTCTTAGAAACTGTAGGTATAAGTCCATCAGGAAGGAGGATTTTGTGTGTGTACCTGTCGTTGGGATGACTTAGAGCCTCCTTCTCTTCCTTCTTCTACTCCCTCTCCGGCTCTTGACCACTGTGTTCACCAGGTTGAACCAGGTGCTTTGGTTCAGAACCAGCTATTATTCCTGTACGTAACTCTCATCCCGGGGAGGGGAGTGGGTGGGCTTATCAAAGCTACTTTCCAGGCAAGTGGGGAACTTGGTCACAGATTTTTGGCCTCCATTTAGTGTGGTGAGTGTCTCCCAACCCCTAGTTCCACATGGGGAGCCTGGTTCTACCCCTGAACCATGCCTGGTGTATTGTAGGTATATTGACCTAAGGATACCACAGGATTTAAATGTCTGTTGTTTCTGCTGGTTTGGATGAGTCCTGGAGCTGGTAGACTTTTGGCTTGTACTCCCGCTGACTTCTGAAACTATTTCCTCTCTGTTTCTGTTTCACAGAGATGGGAAACAAGTTTTCAAGTGCAAATTTATTTTAAAAGTCATTTCATTGCTGTTGTTGGGCACATGTGAGAGGAGAGGTGGGTTTCCATTTAAAATTTCATTGCCGTCTTGACTGGAAATTTCCTGATTGGCCTTTACTGTAAAAGTGTTACTGTGTTGTTACAAGTGCAGTTACTTTGTTCTGCACTTATAACAATAAATCTTTCTTTGATCCTAGTGACTAGCTGTTTGATATTTAGAAGCATCTAAGATTATTCTGACGGGAAGCATATTTCTGTGCCAGCGGAACCACAGAGAGAGTCTGCTTTTGTCTTCCATTTAACCAAATATGTAACTGCGGAGTTTGTCAGAAGTTTAATTCATTAGATCTTCTCTTCTCTTCTCTTCTCTTCTCTTCTCTTCTCTTCTCTTCTCTCTTTTCTTTTTTTCCATTTTTCTTTCTTCTCTTCTGTCCCCTTTCTTTTTCTTTCTTTCTTCTAATTCATAAGCCAGGATGTTTGAGAGAGGGGAGCATGGACCAGCCTTATGAGTGGAGACAGCTCATCTCTGACAAATAACAGAAACCTCCTGTGGTTTCAGCTCATACTCAAACATTCTAGACTGAGTAGAAAACAGCAGGTAATGGATTCAAGGGGAACCATCTCTGACGTCTTAACAGTTAGGAAGTTTATTTGAGAGATGGACAAAGAAGAAATGAATGAAATGGGAGGGAAAACTCTAAGCCTTATTCCCTCCAACAGCAGTTCTGTTTAAGTGAAATGAGCAGAAGGTGAGTGGAGAGAAGCACTTATCATCAGAACAAGAAAGTTCAACTATCTAGAGTAAAAGTTGATCAGCTTATTAAAATATAGGAGATAGGGCTCCCCTGGTGGTGCAGTGGTTAAGTCTCCCTGCCCATGCAGGAGACACGTGTTCAAGACCTCATCGGGAAGATCCCACATGCCACAGAGCAACTAAGCCCATGTGCCACAACTACTGAGCCTGCACTCTAGAGCCTACATGCCACAACTACTGAGCCCGTGTGCCACAACTACTGAAGCCTGCGCACCTACAGCCCGTGCTCCACAACAAGAGAAGCCACCACAGTGAGAAGCCCGTGCACCGCAATGAAGAATAGCCCCTGCTCGCCACAACTAGAGAGAAGCCTGTGCACAGCAACAAAGACCCAGTGCAGCCATAAATAAATAGATAGATAGATAGATAGATAGATAGATAGATAGATAGGTAGATAAACATCCTGTGTATTGTTAACTGTGGTAGAATTATCAAGTTCTTTTTCCCTCTTGCTGCTCAGTTTTCTGCCAGTCATTGAAGATTGCTTTAGTCTTTTCCTGAAAACAAAACACATGTGCATGTACTCAGGGTCATAAAGAAATCAGACTAAATAGTGAAATCCAGTAGCTGACATGAAAGGCATGTCCTCGTGAATACTTTTTTGGTCCATTCTTTATGCGAATCTATGTCTGGGCCGGAAACCTAAATACTTGTAAGATAACACTTCTCTCTGTTTACCATAGTAACAGCAATAACCACCACCCCACCATCAGTAAGGAGAAGGCTGCTCCTTACACTGAAGTTCCTCCAGGGTTCTCTTCCATTTCTGTATCTTCTCCTTTGCCCTCTCCATCCAGTGCTATGACTTCAGCTCAACCCACATGCCTCTCAATAAAATCATCCCAGATCTTTCTCCAGGGCTCTGGGGCTGTATAACCAGCTCTCCTTTGGACATCTTCCCCTCGATCTCTTAGCCCCTCGAATCCAACATGTCTACAGCTGGTCTTATTATTTCCCACACGCAACTTGCTCCTTGTTTTCCATGCCCTATTTCAGTGGATAATTCTACATTCACCTGGTTACCTAAAGCAAGAACTTGAGGGTCATGGTAGGTTCCTCTTTCAACCTTCACCTTCATTCACAGAGGTCCGATGACTGTAATACCTGAATATCTCTTGAATCTGTATCACTTCCTTGTTTAATCCCTGCAATAACTTTCTAATGCCTGTAGCATGCATCCAGACGCCTTAGCGAGGTATAAAACTCGACACCCTACCACCTTCTGCTGTGTTGGCTTTACCTGGCTGTCTTCTGCACCTTTGGGTTAGAGGCTGATTCTTCACCTTTGTAACTTGGCATCTGCAGTGTGCCTTAGTATATAAGTAGAACCTCAATAAATTGAAGAAAGAGGGTGAGAGATGTTTGTGGCTTGAAAGGGGAGAGGACGATTATCAGAAGCTGCGTGCAGATTTTCTAACAATACTTTGAGATTTTTTTCCTTCTTAATTCCTAGAGGCACTGGCTTTTCAATTTCATGATCTTTTCTGTGGCAGTGAGTCCACAGCCAGTATTTCCTGAAGCCTCCTGATTTGCCTGGCACTGCATTGTGTTCTCTACGGATTACCAAGATGAGACATGGTCTCCACCCTCAAAAGATGCATAACGGAGGTGGGGAGCTAAAATCAGGTCATGAAAGCATTGACAGTGCAACGTAAACTTCTGCTTGCCTGCCATCGTGAGAAAGGAGAACAAGCAGAAAAGGTGGTTGGCAAGAGATTATGGAGGAGGTGGGAATTAAGCTGGGTGTTCTGAGGAAGTCATTGTCTCTTCTAGATGTGGTAGTTGTATTCTAGTGAGTTTCTCATCTTGGAGTCTGTTCATAACAAAAGCCCTTCAGCACCATTTTTGTTCACGTACTCAGATCAACCCTGTTCCTCGCAGGTGATGAGTCTGGAGATGCCTGTTGAAGGGTAGCACCTAGGGAAAGAGTTTGTGTGACACTCTGGAGAGATAAAAGGTGAAAAATGACGAGGATGTCGGACTGTAGTTCTCAAGTACAAATTAGTTTCATAGGATTTAAAATCTTTATTCCTGATATTGTCAAACATAGAATTTTTTAAAGCTTTATTATTTTCCTACTAGTTAAAAAGAAGTCATTTAATTTTGGTGAACTAAAATTTTAGACTAACCTTTACATGCCTGGTATTAGTGTTTCCTCAAATGCAGTGATTCTCAGGTAGATAAGCTCATTCTTGAACAGTGAGAGAGAGGAATTATGTGCACATGGAAAGCAGGCTGAGAGAGCTCTTCGTTTGATCACTTTGTGTATCAATATTCTTTTCACTTGAGGGCTCAGATTGCCACTGTTTGGCAGGAAGTAAGGGAGAAATTCTCTTACTAGCACGTGATTTAATATGTTGAGTGACAATTTGTGCTGTGTCAGTCTGCTTAGGGACAGGATTGGAGGGGGTGGTGATGAGCTAGTGTATATGGTTGTGAGAACCTTTCAGGTATCTTTTGAAAGGAACCTTAGACCCTTGGGCTCCACTTCCCCAAAGCAGCTTCTCATTGACACGTTTCTCCTTGTAGGAGTGAGTCAGGGAATAGCTGGGCCCAGACTCTCACTTGCTGCTTTGCTGTGTCAGGTCCTGCCCCAGAGACAGGGCCTGCAGCCCAGAGAGCAGAGGGCCAACATCCAGTCTCCTGCAGCCAGGAAGCTGCTAGTGTGTGACCCACTCTGGAGGTTATCTTGTCCTGCTGCAGAGCTGGTCATATTTTGCAACTTCTAGCCAAGCCCTGAATTGGCAGCTGTCGTGCAGGTAAACGTTCAGGAGTTTACTTTAGGCTCCGCGCTGGGGTTACATAGGAGACCTTCTTAGTTTTGAAGGGGGTTGTTGCCCAAGATGACTGAACGACACACAGAAGGGTCCTGGAAAGCTGGAGCTCCAGGTCTCATTTGCAGGAAAGAACTGGATGGATTGAGCTATCCAGGCACAGGGCGAGAGGCAGCCTTTGTTTCAAAGTGGACTGTATCCCAGGACGAAAATAAATCCAAAGGAAATCATAGAGATCTATCAGTGGGTTTGGGTTCATTTGCCTGAAAATGAGCCCTTCTTTTTGGGGCTGAATTATTCCAGTTAGCTAAATACGTTTGCGGTGAAGGGCAGTAGAAAAAGGAACTTCACTGAAAGAGGAAGCATATGGTCTTCTGTGCTGTGTGTTTGTGAATGGAGAGAGAGCAAGGCTTTATAGAGCGACTTTGCCCAGGGAGAAGACCTGCTCACAGAGATCACATTCACCTCTCACCCCATTGTATCTCTCTCCCTGACCATGCACTTAGGAAAGAAAAAGTTCAGAAAACTCCCTCACCGCCATCTTCTGCACTGGATCATGCAACCCCCTAGCTGCTTCTATAAGGGGTCCCTTCTTCCAGCCATCACCACCCCCTCTAATTCCTCCTGGCCTGAATTCTGCTTTTCCAGATCTCCACTTCTAAGATTCTTTTAGCCTTAGTTGTAAGCTAGGTCAGAGTTAAGTAAGAATTATTTTATACAGTCAATTTTCAAGATTACTATCTCGGGAACGAGCTTCATCAGAGCCCGGGATTGCTCTTGTGCTCCATTATTAGCAGAATTGAAATCCATCTAAGATGGTTTTCCGAGAGCACGTTCCTCGCTGTTCCTGGTGTTCATACACCCTCCATTTCTGGGACTTGGGACTGAGGAAATACGAAGGTTTGATCAGCTGGAAGCTGTTTGTGGCTGGGGTGTGACCCTCCACATTGTGTGTCATCTGCCACGGCAGTTTGTTGAGCAACTCTTGTGACCCGGCATTTATAAAATCAAGGCCAAAGCAGTGCTGTCTTAATAGAAAGTTGCTGCCCCGGAACAGTTACAATTTAATGGGCACTGTGACTTTGGCTGAAGGGTCCAAGCTTCAGTGCGGGCTGTTCAGATGTGTTGATGGCAGCTGGGAGTACCATGAAAGTGAGGAGACCAGTCGAGGGACACGGCTGCTCTTCTGAGCTTTTCTACCTTCTGCATTTCCCACCCAAGCCCATAATGTGTACAGATGATACAAACGCATTTCACAAAATGGTCCTCCATGAACGAGTAAATCATGCAACCCATTTAAGAAATGCATTTTCGTTTGGCTTTAAAGTCATCCCCTGCAGTCACTGCAGGGGTCTGGTTCTTGTAGAACATCCTCCCTAATGTTCACCGGGAAATGGAAGCTTCTCTGTGTCCGGGATTTAATAAATCGGGCTATTAAATTGTAATCCAAGACACCAGCTCAGAAGATAAGGTCCCTTTCAAGTTGTTGAATTTGTTATGACTGGGTGGTGATTGGCAGTGGCTTAAAGGGCCATCGTGTGACTAGAAAGTGAGAGGCTGGACCCTGCAGGACTGGTGTACTGCTCTGGATTGTTTTCGAGGTTATCAGTGATTTATGACTGTGCTCCTTAGAGACCAGGAGGTCACTGTGGCCGCCATTAAGGCTTTCATCTTCCGTTTGATCTGATTTTGATTATTGTTTTTTCTTGTGGGGAAAACACTCCTCACTTTGTATTATCTATAATTTATTTTAAGCATCTTTGGTTAAAATAAAAAACATCAAAATCCCTAAAGACAGGGCACCAAAATACTCTCAGGCTGCGTTGTAAATGTAATTTTGGATATAATTTGATTGACTAATCAAGTGATACCATGTAGTTATTAGTGGAGGTTTTTTTTTTTCCTCCTCTGAGTATTTGAAAGTTGATGGCTTTTTCTCCTCCCCAGGTGACCGACCCAATCTTCCTAAGGAGGACACTCCTCCCAGCAGCCTGGACTCATTTTCCTCCCCATCTCCCAAGGCTGCCGCTGCCCATGGGCCCCCTGGACCAGACAAAAACCACCTTCTTGCAGATGGGGGTACCTTTGGGGACTGGGCATCCACTGCGTAAGTAGCTGTGCTTTTCTGTTTGGTGCTGAGGTAGGGAGGGCCCTGAAATGAAAGTGGCCCTTCATTTTGAGGTTTATGTGGCAGGTCGATACTGAAGCCGTTAGATCTCAGGACCTTTGTTCTCTAATTAGTGGGGCTGCCAAAAGGAGAGGGTCCATAAAACATGGCCTTTCTTTAATAGGGTGTCTGTGTTCCCAGTATGGAAGGGGTGGGCAGGTGCTATTTCAAATCTGTTTTAAGTTCAATTCATGGCCGTTTGGGGTTGCATGAAGGAAGTTTGCTGTTGTCCTGCTTGGGATGTTTTCTCGCTAGTTGTTGCAAACTTTTAGAACGATGCAAGTGCGTGCATTGTGATCAGTAGACTTTCCAGGCTTTCTATTGGATGATATCTTAGTTATATGAATTTTTGCAAGCTTTATGCTAGTGTCCTGCTCTGTTTACTCCGTAGCGCCCTGCATAATTGACAATTGATGGATGAAATACCCGATCTTAGTTTCTCAGTTTGGTTGAGTGCCAGCCATGAACAGATCAGCTCAGGTGTATTAAGACAAATAATACCAATACAAACAAAATACCATGGACCTGGTTTGACTACATGAGGGTTTGTCTTTCTCTGCTTCCTGAGGCTGTGGAGTGAGTGCAGGTTGGTGGTGGTGTGGAGCATCAGATTTCAAACAGATGCTCAGAGAAGGAGGAAAAAAAAAAAAAAAGAACTCTGCTAATAATTACATGACATTACTTGATTAGTCAATCAAATGACATCCAAAAATACATCTATAATTCAGCCTGAGAGTATTTGGGTGTCCTGTCTTTAAAGTTAAAAAAAAAAAAAGTTTTCAAAACTCAAAGTTGCTTAAAATAAGTCATAGATAATGATGTCATTCTACCCTAGCTGGGCATTCTTGGGACTTTAAATGGAATTGGAGAGTGTTTCTCACATCACTTGGCTTTTTATAGTTACTGCTGGATTCACATGAACTGATTATGAACTTACTAAGTATTACGAGAGGCTGGGAGAAGTTTGGTATGCTAAAATTTGGGGGTGACCTGAAGACTTTGAAAAACTAACCGAAAATCCAAGTGGAACTCAAAATATGGGTACACATTCTCCAGATGAGCTTTTTTTTTTCCCCTTCAAAATTGTCCCATATGTATATTTAAACGCTGAAGACTGTGTATTGTGGATTTAAACCGCAGAGTACTCAAACAGGCCTGTCATTTTTACTATTCTTTTTTCAAAATAAAAATACTCTTTCACTTTTGTGCCACAAGCAACAGTGACCGTGGTAACATAGGAACCCAGCCTCTGCAATGCTGGGCACTCTAGCAGTGGAATTTGGGGTATGTGTGTGTGCGCGTGTGTGTGTTTTAAAGCACAAGCCAGGTCTCTAATTATTCCTGTCAGTAAGTGTCTGTCACAGTCAGTGGAGAGCATTTTAGGCAGTGTTTCTTACTCCGCAGTGGTTCTGTGGAGAAGTGACATTCCAAGCCACGATGTAGGCGATGATCAGTTCACAGCACATCCATGGCTGAAACATGAAGAGCTTGATATTTTTGGTCATAAATCAGATGAGGAGTGAATACCCCCAGCTTCCTATTCATACAAATTTTAAAGTGTCATGGAAAGCACTCCAACCTTTGAGAGGCCCGAAAGGGAGGGGGCAAAATAAGTAGTTGAAACAAGTCTGAAAAGGGGATTTTTGTTATAGTGGAGACTTCCTGCTACTTGAAGAGCTTGATTTTTTGTTTTCTGGGCACTGGATAAAACGCCTCTCTCTCTTACATATATATATAATAGAATTCCTGTGTGTCTTTTAAAGGACTTACTGGTAAGCATATCTCAGTGCAGATTTCTCATGAAGTCGGGGAGCGCCTCTCGTACTTGAGGACCGTGAGGACCCCCTGCAGGGCTTGTGCAGCCCACGGCGCTGGGCCCACACCGTAGTGACGCTTAGGATTGGGGAGAGCCTGCAAATGCGTATTTCTAACGTCTTCCCTGATGATGTTTGGCAAACCCTGACATAGACTCCTGTCCGCCCCTCCCCGCATGGTCATGTGCTGATGTAAACAGCTTCTCTGAGGACTGTAGTTAGGAAAACTGACAGTGCTTCCTTCTTTTTTCTTTTCTCTTTTCTCCTCTCCCCTCTCCCCTCCTCTCCCCCCTCCCCTCCCCTC